>NC_069503.1:118107990-118122990 GCF_027579735.1 Bombina bombina
TAAAGTGCCAAACCATAGCTGAGAGTGTCTTAAGTAATGAAAACATACTTACCAAAAGACATCCATCCACAATAGCAGATAGCAAACCAGTACTAAAACAGTTATTAGTAGAGGTAATGGTAAATTGAGAGTATATCGTCGATCTGAAAAGGGAGGTAGAGATGAATCTCTATCGACCGATAACAGAGAACCCATGAAAAAGACCCCCGTTAGAGAAATCATCGTATTCAATAGGTGATACTCCCTTCACGTCCCTCTGACATTCGCTTGTACTCTGAGAGGAATCGGGCTTCAACAATGCTGAGAAGCGCATATCAACGTAGAAATCTTAGCACAAACTTACTTCACCACCTCCATAGAAGGCAAAGTTTGTAAAACTGAATTGTGTGTGTGGTGAGGGGTGTATTTATAGGCATTTTGAGGTTTGGAAACTTTGCCCCTCCTGGTAGGATTGTATATCCCATATTTCACTAGCTCATGGACTCTTGCCAATTACATGAAAGAAAACAGCAGAGGTCCAATTTTAATTGCAGAAAATCAAAAAGATTTCAAACGTCCCCTATCTGTTAAATCTGAGTTTAAAGGGTTATGCCGATAAAATATGGAGGGTAATGGATGAGTTTAAAAAAAAAATTATGGTTTTTCAAGAAAACAAAGATAGCTATGGACAAGGAGGACTATGAGAAAGGCAATGTATATAGATGGATACACACGGGAGGGAGAAAGAGACAGAGAGCTAACGGCAATTATAAGCAGGATAAGAAGAGTTAGGTTTAATGAAACTGACCACTGAATATGATTACGATTCTTCAGATTTTGAAGGGAGTACAGAAGAGGCCTAATTCTACCACCACTTTTGTATTACAATCAACAACAGATAGGGAGGATACTGTTATATCTACTTCCCAGGTTCCAAAAACACGAAAGGTTATCTTACAGGCAAAAGAAAAAAACACAGGACACGGTGGGGAAGAACGTGTAGGGGTAAGCAGAGGTTATCATGGTGGAACAGGGGAAAACACATCGCTATCCCAGGAGACAGAGAAGGTCTCAGAACAGGCAATACATTTACCTCTAATAATGTTATAAATATATCATCTGTAATACTCACTTCCTAATCAGATTAAACTTTGCACCCAGTTCACACTTTGATTTGTTCCAAACCATTGTTGATATCAATAAATTTGTGCGATCAATTACCCTTAAGAAATATTTTTTTTGAAACATCGGGTAAGGACAATGCTTTGGATGAATCTGAATGTAGAGAACAGATTAATGGATGATGCACAAGATATCAATGTACTCTCTTTTGTTGATATATGTGCTGAATTGGAACTAAGCCATCTGCAGAGAGAAAGCAGGTGGAGATGTCCAAAGTTTACAGAGCACAGAAAATTCCATTAAAGAAATTTAAGAGTAAGTCTACTTTTTATCCTTCACACATAAGGAATAATAGTATAGAGGTATTCATAAAACAATTGAGAATGAATTGATTGATTTACATAGGAGGAATACGGATAGGAAGTGACTCATTTAAATATGATAACAAGAGCAAACAAGGAAATGGGTGGCTATAAAACAGTTTAAAAAATAATCCATCTATTGTAATACGCAATTCTGACAAGGGAGGGAATGTGGTCGTCCTTGATAGGACAGACTACATTAAAGGAGGCTTACAGACAATTGCATGATGAGGAAGTTTATGAAAAAACTACTTACTAATCCAACTTTCAAATATAGGAAAACTCTTCATGATCTTTTGGATTTGGGCGGTAATGATTGGTGCAATAACTAAAATGAATTTTGACTATCTGTTAGTGAGCATCCTATTGTACCAATTTTTCATTCCTCCCAAAAATTCATAAGAGCATGACCTCCCCTCCTGGATGCCCTATAGTGGCAGGCATAGGTTCATTAAGTGAACCTTTGAGTGCCATGATTGACACTCTATTACAACCTATTGTATTGGGCCTTAAGAGTTATATAAGGGATACTACAGATTTCATAAACAAATAGAACAAGTGGAATGGTTGGATGACTATTGTATTGTACTAATGATGTATATCCCTGTATACCTCAATTCCCCACGATAAGGGTATTATGGCAATACAATCATGTCTGGAAATGTATACTGATTATGATGCTGATCTCAGGAAGTTTATTCTGAAATCCATTGAGTTCTTGCTAACTCATAATTTTTTCTATTTGAGGGTAAATTACTATCGCCAAAGACAGGGGACGGCCATGGGGGCCAAATTTGCCCCTACATATGCCAACCTGTTTTAGGTTGGTGGGAAGCTGTCCCGTGTCTTTGGTGATAGTAATCCCTTCAGAGAACATATTATACATTACGGTCGCTACATTGAGGACCTTGTATTTATATTTAGAGGGGAAGACTCAATGGTTAAAGACTTTTTTGAATATCTCTCTGATAATCAGCAAAATCTGTGATTCACTATGAATATAAGCAGAGAAGAGATGCCTTTCCTTGATGTACTCATAAAACCTGACAAAAGAAAGCAAAAGATAGAATTGGAACTATATAGGAAAGAAAGTGCAGGCAATACTCTCCTGATGGCAAAATCTAGCCACCCGAGACATGTAATAAAGGCCATTCCAAAAGGCCAGTACATGAGGACAAAAAGATATGAAGTACAATCAGAGAAGACTACGGAACGTTTCTTGGAAAGGGGGTATAGGATACAAGACCTTAAAGAGGCTAAGGGACAAGTAGATTTAATGGTAAGACACGATATGATCAAATTTAATACCAGAAAGAAGGAAAATTATCAACAGAAACCAGTATTCATTATGGCCTATAGCAAAGAATATAGTGCAATTTGTAACATCATTAAAAAATCTCTCCCCATTCTTAGGGTAGATGACACTCTGGACAGAATAGTGGAGAGAGGGTGTAAATTTGTGACTCGCAAATCCAGAACTTTGGCTAATATCCTTTCCCCATCCATGTTACCTACAATCACTACAAGTAATTGGCTTACCCCTAGAATTGTTTTTTTCACTGTGGTAGTAGATGTACATCATGCACGCATGCCATTTTGGGGGACACTTTTAAGTCCACAGATGATGAGAAATCCTTTAAAATTAAGGATTACATTAATTGCAACACTTTATACGTGATATACTTGCTCACGTGTAATTATGCAATATTAAGTATGTTGGTCAGACGACCAGACCCCTCAAAACAAGATTTCTTGAACATCTTAGATCTATTGGAGATGAGAATTCGGATACCCCAGTTGCCCTACATTTTAAAAGTGAACACAATGGTAACAGTAAATTATTATGTTTTCAGGGCATGCAACATGTGAAAAGACATAAAGAGGAGGGAACAGACTAAAACTTTTGAGTCAAAAGGAAGTCTACTGGATTTTTCAGTTAAACACAAGGGTCCCTAGAGGTTTAAATTCAGATTGGGACATTAAACTCTATGTAGACTAAATCTCTGTAATTATGGAGGCAGTCATTCCAATAATATAAAATTTTTCTAGCTGTCATTTAAAGTAAGAGGCTCTATAATTGTATCCAATTTCTCTTTCCATTTATAATTGATAATTGTATGGGTATAGGAGGTTATAAGGATATCATAATATTTTACAGACATTCATTTATAACATGCTGCTTCAGATTAAGGGGATATTCTAATTATCTAATTTTCTATATATGAGACTGTTTCACAGCGATTCAACGAAATTGTAATTTAACCCTTTCTGTTAGGTCTCAGCTTTCTATGTGAAAATTTATGAAATGTCTGCCAAGTAGAGGCATATCGCTTTAACATGGGATCCCTATAATATTCAAGGATTAAGTTTGTTACATCTCCATACGTTATGATCTCACATGCTTATTTGTTTAGATATTTGAATATGCTACATTTTGATTGCACTCCATTTTCAAATTCACCTGACTTACCTATGACACCTGTAATGGGGGTGTGGTTATTACCTTTATTAAGGGAGTGTCACAAGGTGATGTTAGAGGTCATTGAGAAAGTTACACCTATGAAACGCGTTTGACCTGTTATACTTTGATGGCGTGTATGCCTTTTAGTGCTTATAATAAAGAAGCTTTTTAATTTGAAGCAAGGAGTGGCGGCTCGTTTTTTGCATCTTACCCAGACCTTCCCATAGTGTGAGAGGACTTGGCTGTCTTGGACAGTGTGTATTAACCCTTCACTAGCACAGAGAGCAGCACAGTATGTATTAACCCTTCACTAGCACAGAGAGCAGCACAGTGTGTATTAACCCTTCACTAGCACAGAGAGCTGCACAGTGTGTATTAACCCTTCACTAGCACATTGAGCGGCACAGTGTGTATTAACCCTTCGCTGGCACAGAGAGCAGCACAGTGTGTATTAACCCTTCACTAGCACATTGAGCGGCACAGTGTGTATTAACCCTTCACTAACACAGAGCACCAAGGCAGAACACTGTGTGATCTGCGTTCTTATCGCAGAAACTGAAGGGTCTCTGCAGAAAGAACGGCAGTTAAAGGGACACTCAAGTCAAAATTAAACTTCAAGATTCAGATAGAGCATGCAATTTTAAACAACTGTCCAATTTACTTCAATTAACAAAATGTGCACAGTATTTTTATATTTACACTTTTTGAGTCACAAACTCCTACTGAGCATGTGCAAGAATTAACTGCATATACGTATATGCATTTGTGATTGGCTGATGGCTGTCACATGATACAGGGGGAGTGGAAATAGACATAACTTTGCAATTTATTTAACAAAAATGTACTACTCATTTGAAGTTCAGACTAAGTGCTATTGCATTGTCTTCTTATCATGCATTTGTTGATTATGCAAATCTACTGCATTGACTGGTCCTTTAAACATAATTTTTGCCTGCACTTTTAATTTCTGCCTGCAGGTGTCACTGTTCCGTTCTATCTCAATGGAAATATTTGCTATGTTCCTCTCTTTTTAATTTCCTTCCATTTCCTGAACTCCAGTGCGGTACAAGGAACAGTACATTGCAGAAAAGGTAATGTCAGAGGCTTAACAAATGTATTCTAGGACTCTAGGAGCCAACCAAAATACATTAGACAGATTTTTTTTTTTGTTCTTTAATAAGTGTGTGTGTGTATATATATAAATGGTGTGTGTGTATATGGTTGTGTGTGGTATATATATGGTGTGTGGTGTATATATATATGGTGTGTGTGGTGTGTGTGTGTATATATGGTTATGTGTATGTGGTGTGTTTGTGTATATTTGAGTGTGTGTGTGTGTGTGTGTATATGGTGTGTGTGTGTGTGTGTGTATATGGTGTGTGTGTGTGTATATGGTGTTGTGTGTGTGTGTGTATATGGTGTGTGTGTATATGGTGTGTGGTGTGTGTGTGTGTATATGTTGTGTGTGTGTGAATATATATAGTGTGTGTGTGTGTGTGTGTATATGGTGTGGGTGTGTGTGTGTAGTATATATGGTGTGTGTGTGTGTGTGTATATATGGTGTGTGTGTGATATATTATACTATATAGTGTGTGTGTGTGTGTATATGTTGTGTTGTATGTGTATATGGTGTGTGTATATATGTATATTGTGGGTGTGTATATGGTGTGTGTGTGTGTGTGTGTGTGTGTGTGTATATAGGGTGTGTATATGTGTGTGTGTGTGTATATGGGTGTGTGTATATATGGTGTGTGTGTGTATATAGGGTGTGTATATGTGTGTGTGAGTGTGTGTATATATGTGTGTGTGTATATAGGGGTGTGTATATGTGTATATGTTGTGTGAGTGTGTGTATATATGGTGTGTGTGTAATATAGGGTGTGTATATGGTGTGTGTGTGTGTGTGTGTGTGTGTATATGGTGGGTGTGTATATGGTGTGTGTGTGTGTGTGTGTGTGGTGTGTGGTGTGTGTATATGTGGTGTGTGTGTGTATATGTTTGTGTGATTGTGTGTATATATGGTGTGTGTGTATAAAGGGTGTGTATATGTGGTGTGTGTGTGTATATGTTGTGTGAGTGTGTGTATATATGGTGTGTGTGTGTATATAGGGTGTGTATATGTTGTGTGAGTGTGTGTATATATGGTGTGTGTGTATATAGGGTGTGTATATGTGTATATGTTGTGTGAGTGTGTGTATATATGGTGTGTGTGTATATAGGGTGTGTATATGGTGTGTGTGTGTGTGTATATGGGTGTGTGTGTGTGTGTATATGGTGGGTGTGTGTGTATATGGTGGGTGTGTGTGTATATGTGGTGTGTGTGCACACCTTCACTAGCACATTGAGCAGCACAGTGTGTATTAACCCTTCACTAGCACAGAGAACTGCACAGTGTGTATTAACCCTTCACTAACACAGAAAGCATCACAGTGTGTATTAACCCTTCACTAGCACAGAGAGCAGCACAGTGTGTATTAACCCTTCACTAGCACAGAAAGCAGCACAGTGTGTATTAACCCTTCACTAGCACAGAGAGTTGAACAGCACTAAGTATCCCATTGCCTGGCACAGGCAGATGAATAAAATGCACTAAAAGAACAACATTTATAACAATTATAAACTTTTTAAGAAGACTAGAAAGTAACTAAAACATTTATCACACAATACACACAGCCTGACTCACTCACCCAACAACAGCTGCACACAGGAAGTAAAGGGAGGAGAACAACAGTGAGTTCAATACTGGACTACATCTCCCAGACTACACGCTTAGAAGTCACATGTTATCAGAAACCAATCAGACAAAAGAAAATATGCAACCATTTCAAATACAAATTGGATGCTTTTTAACCTTTTAACGCCGTTATGCCGTTCTATTCCGTCATATTTACACTGGGCTTTAAAGCCGTTATGACGGAATAGAACGTCATATCAAACGGCTGTCCTGAAGCCTTCTGCGCTTCAAGGACTTGATCGCGGTCTGGAGGGCGTTCCTAGGGTTGTAGGGACGCCCCCCAGATGCGATCCAATAATTGAAATCTCGCGATCGTATGCACGATCGCGTAGTTTCAATTTGTCTACATCGGAACAGGTGTTCCGATGTAGACACTTTAACCCTGTCACGAAAGGGTTAACATTGCTTAAATTTGCAAATTCATGAAATTTAGTAACTGAGCCCATTGTCACTGTCATATCCTCTACTAGTATATAGTGTGTGTTTATAGTTGTGTATATATTGTGTAAATATATATATATATATATATATATATATATATATATATATATATATATATTTTATATATATATATATATATATATAACAATTATAAACTTTTTAAGAAGACTAGAAAGTGACTAAAACGTTTAATCACACATAGCCTGACTCACTCACCCAGCTACAGCTCCGCACACAGGAAGTAAAATAAATGGGAGGAGAACAGTGAGTTCAATACTGGACTACATCTCCCAGAATACATGCTTAGAAGTCACATGTTAATCAGAAGCCAATCAGACAAAAGAAAACATGCAACCATTTTAAAGACAAATTGGGTGCCCTGCTTTTTAACATTGCTTAAATCAGTGCAAATTCATAAAATTTAGTAACTGAGCCCATTGTCACTGTCATATCCTCTACTAGTACATTACAGCTACACTATATACATAAAGCTACACAATATATATTAGCACTTTCACTAGCACTGAGAGCTGCACTTTGTATTAACCCCTTCACTAGCACAGAAAGCTTCTCAGTGCTCATATTTAACCCCTTCACTAACAGAGTGAGGTGCACATGGAGTTAACTCTTTAAAGGGATAAGAAAGTTAAAGTATAACTTACATGAGTCAGGTAGAGTATGTAATTATAAACACATTTCCAATTTACTTTTATCATTAAATTTGCTTTGTCTTCTTGGTATTCTTTGTTGAAAACTAAAGCTAGGTAGGCTCATATGCTATTTTCTAAGCCCTTAAAGGCCGCCTCTTATCTTAGTGTATTTTGACAGTTTCTTCACAGCTACACAGTGCTAATTCATATGTGCAATATAGATAACATTGTGCTCACTCCCATAGATTGGCTAAAATGCAAATCTGTCAAAAGCACTGAGATAGGGGGCAGTTTACAAAGGCTTAGATATAAGGTAATCACAGAGGTAAAAAGTGTATTAATATAACTATGTTGTTTATGCAAAACTGGTGAATGGGCAATAAAGGGATTATCTTTTTTTTTAAAAAAAAAATACACTTTCTGGAGTAGACTGTACCTTTAAATTAACTTCTATTTTCAAATTAACTGTTTTTCTTTGTATCCTTTGTTGACATCAATATGTAAATATCCTACACTATTGGGGGCTAGCTGGGGATTGGTGGGTACACACATATGTGTTTAGCTAACTGCTAGTTGTGCGTTACTGCTCTGGAGCTGATTTTAACTAAGTTACAGGGAGTGCAGAATTATTAGGCAAGTTGTATTTTTGAGGATTAATTTTATTATTGAACAACAACCATGTTCTCAATGAACCCAAAAAACTCATTAATATCAAAGCTGAATAGTTTTGGAAGTAGTTTTTAGTTTGTTTTTAGTTATAGCTATTTTAGGGGGATATCTGTGTGTGCAGGTGACTATTACTGTGCATAATTATTAGGCAACTTAACAAAAAACAAATATATACCCATTTCAATTATTTATTTTTACCAGTGAAACCAATATAACATCTCAAAATTCACAAATATACATTTCTGACATACAAAAACAAATCAGTGACCAATATAGCCACCTTTCTTTGCAAGGACACTCAAAAGCCTGCCATCCATGGATTCTGTCAGTGTTTTGATCTGTTCACCATCAACATTGCGTGCAGCAGCAACCACAGCCTCCCAGACACTGTTCAGAGAGGTGTACTGTTTTCCCTCCTTGTAAATCTCACATTTGATGATGGACCACAGGTTCTCAATGGGGTTCAGATCAGGTGAACAAGGAGGCCATGTCATTAGATTTTCTTCTTTTATACCCTTTCTTGCCAGCCACGCTGTGGAGTACTTGGACGCGTGTGATGGAGCATTGTCCTGCATGAAAATCATGTTTTTCTTGAAGGATGCAGACTTCTTTCTGTACCACTGCTTGAAGAAGGTGTCTTCCAGAAACTGGCAGTAGGACTTGGAGTTGAGCTTGACTCCATCCTCAACCCGAAAAGGCCCCACAAGTTCATCTTTGATGATACCAGCCCAAACCAGTACTCCACCTCCACCTTGCTGGCGTCTGAGTCGGACTGGAGCTCTCTGCCCTTTACCAATCCAGCCACGGGCCCATCCATCTGGCCCATCAAGACTCACTCTCATTTCATCAGTCCATAAAACCTTAGAAAAATCAGTCTTGAGATATTTCTTGGCCCAGTCTTGACGTTTCAGCTTGTGTGTCTTGTTCAGTGGTGGTCGTCTTTCAGCATTTCTTACCTTGGCCATGTCTCTGAGTATTGCACACCTTGTGCTTTTGGGCACTCCAGTGATGTTGCAGCTCTGAAATATGGCCAAACTGGTGGCAAGTGGCATCTTGGCAGCTGCATGCTTGACTTTTCTCAGTTCATGGGCAGTTATTTTGCGCCTTGGTTTTTCCACACGCTTCTTGCGACCCTGTTGACTATTTTGAATGAAACGCTTGATTGTTCGATGATCACGCTTCAGAAGCTTTGCAATTTTAAGAGTGCTGCATCCCTCTGCAAGATATCTCACTATTTTTGACTTTTCTGAGCCTGTCAAGTCCTTCTTTTGACCCATTTTGCCAAAGGAAAGGAAGTTGCCTAATAATTATGTACACCTGATATAGGGTGTTGATGTCATTAGACCACACCCCTTCTCATTACAGAGATGCACATCACCTAATATGCTTAATTGGTAGTAGGCTTTCGAGCCTATACAGCTTGGAGTAAGACAACATGCATAAAGAGGATGATGTGGTCAAAATACTCATTTGCCTAATAATTCTGCACACAGTGTATATGTAAGCAATAGGGCATTCATTTCTTATTGTAGTTTTGTGTCCTTTTACTGATCACAGATAAATGCATAGTATTTATTAACCCCTTCAGTAGCACAGGGATTAACACAGAGCTTATTATCACATTACCTGGTACAGGCTGCTACATTGTATCTGTGTAACGTGTATATAATCAATTAAAGGGTCAGTGCAGTGTAAAATGGTCCCCATTAGAAGTGTTCCTAATGACTTATTATACCAGCTGCAGACTATAAAATTTTACTTTTAGGTTTATTTTTAATATGTAATAGCCGTTTCTGTTAACTGAACCCACAACCCAATGCAATGGGCTGATCTTCCAAGGAAAGCAGACCTAATTACCTTATCTCTGTATTATTTTTTCTTTTATAAACCTTCTTGTTTATGTAGATTTTCTATAGATAGTACTTGAAATAAAATGTGTTACAATATCTAATATAAGGTACTTGGTCCGGCTCGAGGATTGGTATTGTTGCCGTTGTGAGTCTTCCGGGCGACGCTGTGGTCCCGGCCCGCTTGGTTAGGCACGTTCAAGTGCCGCCCTGCTTGTGAGTACCTCTTCTCTTGTTATACTTACCTGTCAGGGTTTATACGTTATCACCCTATTGGCGCCTTCCTGTTTCCCTACTACAGATTTCCTTACCGTCGATGCACGCTATAGAAGAGCAGCCACATATCGGATTGTTTGCCACATTCGTCACCATAGGCGCACCTCTATCAAGGACTGATTTTGTTTTTGATATTGTTTTCACGAATATCTAATATAAATAAGAAAAAGTAACCAAAATCACAGCAAATAAAAAAATCATAAATAAATGTTATTTAAAAGTAGAAAACTATACAAAATATAAAACTGTAGTGACTCTTTAATACTATTTAAGGATATCTGTGCATTTGTACAGTGTCCTCAAGTTGTTTTTTCTTTACACCACACTTTAAAGAGAGAAAGCTTATATAGAGTAAGACTAGGGTTGCCCCATTTAGTTCAGACCAATCCCAAACACTCATGCGCTGTGCACAGCACACTATGTATAATAACCCAGGCACAGCACACTATGTATAATAACACAGCACACTATGTATAATAACCCAGGCACAGCACACTATGTATAATAGCACAGCACACTATGTATAATAGCACATAAGTACAAACTCGCACATAGATATTCACACTCTGACACACTCTCTATCTCATACACACTCTCTCACACACTCTGTCATACAATTACACTCACACATACATACTCTATCTCACACACACACACTAACACACTAATAGACACGCACACACAAATACACTCACTCTTTCACACACACTCACTCACTCTCTCACACTCACTCTTTCACACACACACTCACTCACTCTTTCACACACAGAATCACACACACAGAAAGACACTGACAAACACAAAGACACACTCTCACACACAAAGACACTTACACTCAAGAGAGAAATAACTCTATGCATGTGCAGTATGTTGCACCTTTTTGGCTGCAGGCTGTCTCCCACCATACTTGAACATTTCCTGCTCTTCTGGCCCATAAGTTACTTTTGTGTCCTGTATGGGGTTAATGTGCTCCCTCAAAAGTATCAATCATTGTGACCGGTTCATACATCACTTTCTTACTGTCCCCCTGACAGATACCAGACTGCTCAGTTTATCGTTATATGGGCCATCCTTTAATAGTATAAAAAAGTCACTACATTTCTAATTTTTTTTAATATATATTTTAAAATCACATTTATATATAATATTTACTTAAAGGGACATTACACACCTTATTTATTTAGTAATTGTGCTTTGGTGTTTAACATATTACTTAAACTGTCAGGGTTCAGCCTGGAATTGAACCTGGGACCTGTCTCTATTTCTGCAGCTGTTATTTCCCAGCCTGTTGTTTTACCACTATGCCACCAGATGGCTTGATCACAGGAAAGGAATATTGTGGTTTTCTGTTTGCTGCAACTTTGGCTCTCTGGCTCCACCTGCTTGCCAGCGGAAAGAAATCATTTAATCCGCAGCCTGCTTTATCTGGGAGGTTTGTTTGCAATTTTGTACTTTCACAATGAGAGTGATACTCTGAAAGACTCTCTGCTCCTGTATGCTGTGAGAAATACAGATTTGTTGGATTTTCTGGTTCCTGATTTCTGCTTCAACTACTGACTACTCTTCTGGATAATCCCTTGGCACTGTGTTTCATTTTTGGACTGATTTCCTGGCAATTGAGCTTACCTAAAACTTTCTTTCCTAAGGGTTGACTCAGGTACTTTTGCTTGCTTGTTTCCTGATACTACAAAGTTCCAATTGCAGTTTATGCAAATATCCAGTTTGTTTCTACAAAGTTCCAAATTGCAGTCTATGCAAATTTCCTGTTTGTTTCTACAAAGTTCCAAATTGCAGTCTATGCAAATATCCTGTTTGTTTCTACAAAGTTCCAAATTGCAGTCTATGCAAATATCCTGTTTGTTTCTACAAAGTTCCAAATTGCAGTCTATGCAAATTTCCTGTTTGTTTCTACAAAGTTCCAAATTGCAGTTTATGCAAATATCCTGTTTGTTTCTACAAAGTTCCAATTGCAGTCTATGCAAATATCCTGTTTGTTTCTACAAAGTTCCAGATTGCAGTTTATGCAAATATCCTGTTTGTTTCTACAAAGTTCCAGTCTACAGCATATGCAAATATCCTGCTTGTTATTACAAAGCTCTGCATTCCTGCTTGTTATTATAAAGCACTGCTTTCCTGAGTGTTATTACACAGTTCCAGTCTACAGCATATGCAAATATCTATCATGTTTGTTATTACAAAGCACTGCATTCCTGCTTGTTATTACAAAGCTCTGCTTTCCTGAGTGTTATTACACAGTTCCAGTCTACAGCATATGCAAATATCCTGTTTGTTATTACAAAGCACTGCATTCCTGCCTGTTATTACAAAGAACTGTATTCCTGCCTTATACATGGTACTACAACCTATAGACTTTGTCTTATCTAATTGCATATCTCTACATTGCTTTATCCTATAAATAAAACCATCTCCTTCATTTCCTAAAACGTTGTACCTGTTTAATTATGCCTAAAAGGAAAGACTCACGCAGACAAAACACAACATTAACCCCAAAACCTGACACCTCTGCACAACAGCTCCTTACTCCTGAACCTGCTCCCTTGCAGAGTATGACAGAATGTGAAAGCCATAAATTGGAGATTGCAGAGGTGATTCACTCTTTGACTGAAGTGTCAGAGAGAATTTTGTCTGTGGACTCTCATCTACTACAACTTAACCAACTTCTAAAATCTCTTCCAGATTCATTGAAGTCACTTATCCAAGATTTCACTGCAGGATTCCAGACTTTACAGGATAGCCTGAAAGACTTTTTCAATAAAAAATGTTTTGGGTTTGGAACTCCTACTCCTGTGCCCACTACCCCAAAGGCTGTATTCTTATCAATCAAAAGGAGGATTTCAACCCCTCTTACCACTGATGAAATGGCCAGAAGGAGAAATAATGGCTTATGTTTCTATTGTGGAGTTACTGGGCATGTAATTTCCTTTTGTCCAGTGAGACCCCCTAAGAAGTCTGTTCCGCGGTCTCCACCTCTAAATCCTGAGTCATCAAATGGACAGGCTACAGAGAGGAAGTCAAACTGTGATCCCACTTCGGATTCCTCTGGAGATGAGCTTTGCATAGGTTCTATTTTACATCCCCAATTTGATCAGCCTAGGACTGCACCTTTCAAAGACTCTGATTCATGTGAAGTACTAACATGTCATCCACAGAATCCTAGTACTATGAATCCAGAATTTTTCCTACCAGATCCAGCTACATTCTTATCTTTGTGCTTTCCAGAGGAAATGTCTAACTATTCAACCATTGAAGATGATACTGATTCTGACACTGGAGGGACAGTGCTTCAAACTGCTGTGTGATCAAAAAGTCCTTTACCACCTCTACCTCAGACCCACCTCTCCAGAACCTGCAAGACTAGAACTGCACAGAAACCAAAGATCAGTCCTGTTGGGGCCCTCTATACTAATTCCAGTCTCCAGAATCCTCTCCTGAAGAGCCCTTCAAAAAAGATAATACCCTCTGATTGTGCATATGCCTCTGATGGCACTTATCAAAGATTTGAAGTTATATGAGAATGCCAAGTCCGCCCAGAGGTCATCCTTGAGGAGGGGGTACTGTCAGGGTTCAGCCTGGAATTGAACCTGGGACATGTCTCTATTTCTGCAGCTGTTATTTCCCAGCCTGTTGTTTTATCACTATGCCACCAGATGGCTTGATCACAGGAAAGGAATATTGTGTTTTTCTGTTTGCTACAACTTTGGCTCTCTGGCTCCACCTGCTTGCCAGCGGAAAGAAATCATTTAATCAGCAGCCTGCTTTATCTGGGAGGTTTGTTTGCAATTTTGTGCTTTCACAATGAGAGTGATACTCTGAAAGACTCTCTGCTCCTGTATCCTGTGAGAAATACAGATTTGTTGGATTTCCTGGTTCCTGATTTCTGCTTCAACTACTGACTACTCTTCTGGATAATCCCTTGGCACTGTGTTTCATTTTTGGACTGATTTCCTGGCAATTGAGCTTGCCTAAAACTTTATTTCCTAAGGACTGACTCAGGTACTTTTGCTTGCTTGTTTCCTGATACTACAAAGTTCCAATTGCAGTTTATGCAAATATCCTTTTTGTTTCCACAAAATTCCAAATTGCAGTCTATGCAAATTTCCTGTTTGTTTCTACAAAGTTCCAAATTGCAGTTTATGCAAATATCCTGTTTGTTTCTACAAAGTTCCAAATTGCAGTTTATGCAAATTTCCTGTTTGTTTCTACAAAGTTCCAGTCTACAGCATATGCACATATCCTCTTTGTTATTACAAAGCACTGCATTCCTGCTTGTTATTACAAAGCGCTGCTTTCCTGAGTGTTATTACACAGTTCCAGTCTACAGCATATGCAAATATCCTGTTTGTTATTACAAAGCACTGCATTCCTGCTTGTTATTACAAAGCACTGCTTTCCTGAGTGTTATTACACAGTTCCAGTCTACAGCATATGCAAATATCCT
>NC_069503.1:118135490-118186001 GCF_027579735.1 Bombina bombina
GGTGCTGTGGCCAACCTGAAGGGAAGAGCCACAAACTGAAAATGTTTGTCCAGAAAGGCAAACCTTAGGAACTGGTGATGATCCTTGTGGATAGGAATATGAAGATATGCATTCTTCAAGTCCACGGTAGTCATATATTGACCCTCCTGGATCAATGGCAGAATTGTTCGAATGGTCTCCATCTTGAAGGATGGGACCCTGAGAAACTTGTTTAGACTTTTTAGATCTAAAATAGGTCGAAACGTGCCCTCTTTCTTGGGGACCACGAAAAGATTTGAGTAAAACCCTTGCCCCTGTTCCAGTCTTGGAACGGGACAAATTACTCCCATAGTAGAGAGGTCTTTTACACAATGTAAGAACGCCTTTCTTTTTATCTGGTCTACAGACAATCGTAAAAGCAGAAACCTCCCCTTTGGGAGAGAATTTTTGAATTCCAGTTGATACCCTTGGGCCACGATTTCCAGTGTCCAGGGGTCCTGAACATCTCTTACCCAAGCCTGGGCAAAGAGAGAAAGTCTGCCCCCTACAGATCCGGTCCTGGATCGGGGGCTGCCCCTTCATGCTGTCTTGGTAGCAGCAGTGGGCTTCTTGGGTTGTTTACCCTTGTTCCAAGCCTGGTTGGGTCTCCAGACGGACTTGGCCTGAACAAAATTCCCTTCCTGTTTAGCGGAAGATGAAGACGAAGAGGGGACTCCTTTAAAGTTCCGAAAGGAATGAAAATTATTCTGTTTACCCCTCAGCTTAGCAGTTCTATCCTGAGGTAGGAGATGACCCTTACCTCCCGTAATGTCAGAAATTATTTCTTTCAAGTCAGGCACGAATAGGGTTTTACCTTTGAAAGTAATAGCCAAAAGCTTTGACTTAGATGACACATCAGTAGACCAAGATTTTAACCATAATGCTCTACGCGCTAAAATGGCAAATCCGGCATTCTTAGCCGCCAATTTGGCAATCTGAAAGGCAGCATCCGTAATAAAAGAATTAGCCAGTTTAAGAGCCTTAATTCTATCTAAAATGTTCTCTAAAGGGAGTCTCAGTCTTAAGAGACTCTTCCAAGGCATCAAACCAGAAGGCCGCCGCAGTGGTAACAGGTACAATGCAGGCCGTTGGTTGTAAATGGAAACCCTGATGAATAAATAACTTTTTTAGAAGACCCTCCAATTTCTTATCCATAGGGTCCTTGAAAGTACAGCTGTCCTCAATAGGAATAGTTGTACGCTTAGCCAGGGTAGATATAGCTCCCTCCACCTTAGGGTTTGCCAAGAGTTCCAAAAACAGTGTCAGATATGGGATACATATTCTTTAAATTAGGAGAAGGTGAAAATGGGATACCCGGTCTTTCCCATTCCCGCATAATAATTTCCGAGATTCTCTTAGGAACCGGAAAAACATCAGAGTAAGCATGCACCTCTAAGTATTTGTCCATCTTACACAATTTCTCTGGTGGTACCACAATATAGTCACAGTCATCCAGAGTCACTAAAACCTCCCGAAGCAATAGGCGGAGGTGTTCAAGCTTAAATCTAAAGGACATGACATCCAAATCCATCTGAGGTAACAGACTTCCCGAATCGGAAAGTTCCCCCTCAGACAGAAGTTCCCTGACCCCCAATTCAGATCCCTGTGAGGGTACATCGGAAATAGCCAACAAAGCATCAGAGGTTGCAGTATTCACATTGACTTCTGTCCTGCTGCGTTTGCCCTGTAAGACTGGCAGCTTAGATAAAACCTCTGTAAGGGTAGATGACATAACTGCAGCCATATCCTGCAGAGTAAATGAAGTAGACGCGGTTGAAGAACCCGGCGTCGCTTGGGTGGGCGTTAAAGGTTGTGACGCTTGGGGAGAAAGTAGCGGCATATCCTGGTTCTCATCAGACTGAGAATCATCCTTAGGCACACTTTCCCTAAAGAAAATCTGCTCTTTACATTGTAAGGCCCTTTCAGTACATGAAGGACAAAAAGTAAGAGGGGGTTCCACATTGGCATCTAAACACATAGAACAGGTAACTTCCAGAAGTTCAGACATGTTAGACTAGCAATAACAATAATAGTCATTCTTTACTTGATATATTGAGCTCTGAAGTCAAACTACATAGACAAAAAATTTGTAACTAAAATGTGTACTCTGCCTTTAAATAATAAAACAAATTTTCTGTTAACAGCAAAACAGCGTTTGCGGTAATAAAAATTGCCTTTATGCATCCAAAAAAACTTTACAATATTGCACCACTTGTTGGCAATGATAATTATCAAATTATATTGACTTATATGAAGCTTAATAACTTTATCAAAAGTCTAGGCCCTGCTGTGGCGCCTACCTGCCCCCAGATCACATTGCTTCAGCTGAGATAGCGCTCTTAAGTCCCTCTGTACCCTTTGGAGTACAAAATAACTTAGGCCCCACCGGAGCCCAGGATCTTGCTGCTTGATCCGGATGAAGACTGCGCGACTGAGCGCGTGAAATTAGGCCCCGCCCACCGTGGGCGTAACTTGAGCTGCACTTAGGCCCGTATGGGCCGAAAACCAACATGTCGGATATCTCAATATAAACTGTCAAAAACGCCATGTGCCCCTCACAATACACACTTTAACAATCAAAGCACAACAACCATAAATAAAGCTCTCTCCCAGGTGTCATGAACTCCTCAGTTCCACCTTAACTTATGTTACTACATCTCACATACCACCTTAAGAATCAATTATCTGGCTCTCTTTTCTTTTAAAAGCTTTCCATTCCCATACACCTTTGCTGGTTTATTGAAGGTTGATACCCACTCACTCTCCAGCCTTTCTCGTTACTTGTCTATAACAGAGAATCACTTGTTCTGTGATTAGCTCTTTCTTCCTCAACCGAAGCTATTTCTCATCTAAGGCAGAAGTGACCTGTTGCCAAGCAAGCGGAACTCATTCTCCGAAAGGATTTCGGAAGTCTCTCACCAACAGCGTGTTACGCTGCACCGAATAACACCTGTCTACTTGTTCCGGAATAGCTGCAGCACACACGCCACTCTAACAACTCCCAGTCTAACAGACACTGCCCGCAATCTGCGCAGAGGATTAGCGAGGCTGCACACATACAACTGCTAGAGCCAGGTTCCGTATACAAGTGTTAGCATTGCTGTTAAGACTGTGAACTTATCTTTACCATATGGTGTATTGTTTAATAGCTCAGCAAGCTGATACAGTTTTCTTAACACTGTTTACCTATCTTTACCGCAAGGTGTATTATTTAAAGGGCCAGCAAGCTGAAACATTATACTTCACACAGTGAACTTATCTTTACCGCAAGGTGTATTATTTAAAGGCACAGTATTACCTGATAGGGGACCTCACCTATCTGTCACAAACCTAAGTATACTGCTAGTTATTATCTAAGAGTTTGCATTGTAGAAACTTATCTCTAGACCCAGACATAATTCCCCTGATCTTACTACTTATAATTTTGAGGTGAATATTCCGGGCTACATTATACCAGGTGATTAAGACTCTGTCTCCTCACTAGCAGACAGACTTAATCACATGATACAAACAAACTATTTATCAGAGAATACCCATAATCAGACTAAAGAAACAGCAATCGAATTGCTGATCATTACATAATAAACCAGCCCTAAAATCCACATTTGATAATGGAGCCCAGTGACCTGACTTTACAAATCCATACCCTCAATCAGCGTTTGGATAGTCTGACACAGGCTTTTAGAGAGCTGCAGGTAGAAAACCAGAGTCTCAAAGCCTGTTTACGGGAAGCACTGTCAAATAGGAACACTGGAACTGATCATCAAGCAGAACCCCAAGTCTCCTACTCGGAGAAATTCTCTGGAGATCTTTCCACATTTAGGCAGTTTAGGAATGCATGCCTCTTGCTTTTTGACCTTCGTCCTAGGACATATGCAACTGATAGGTCCGAGGTTCTAACCATACTCTCCTATCTCAGGGGAGAACCCAGGGCCTGGGCCGACTCCTTTTATGAGACCCAGGACCCTATTCTAAATTCCCTGGATGCTTTCCTAAAGGCATTATCAGGCCTCTACGATGACCCCTACCGTCAAATAACTGCAGAAAGTAAACTTAGGAACTTAAAGCAGTCCAAAGCACTGGTAGAAGAGTACATTACCAGATTTAGAATCTGGGCTAGAGATTCCCTCTGGAATGAGGTATCTCTAAAAAACCAATACCGTCTCGGACTTGCAGAGGAGATTAAGGATGAGCTCGCCAGGATTGGTATACCGGATCGTCTTGACGACCTTTATGCCCTCACGATTACAATTGACAGACGCCTTAGAGAGAGGAAGCAGGAAAGAAGCCCATCTACAGCACCAGTTCGCAGAGTACTGCCAACTCCTCCAACCATTGGTCCACCGTCCGACCAACCCATGGACATCAGTTTTATTAGGGGTCCACTTACCCCGCAGGAAAAGGCTAGACACCGAACTGCGAATTTATGTATGTACTGCGCAGGTACTGGTCATGCAGTTAAGGAGTGCCCTCTATTACTAAAGCAGAAGATAGGTAAGATCCGTAACATAAATCATTGTTTCCACACAAAAACCACTGCTACAGCTTACCTTACCATTCCCTTGCTTTTGCAGTGGGACCGACACAGGATAGAGTGTAACGCCAACATCGATACAGGCGCTTGCGCCAACTTTATTGATTTACGTTTGGTTGAATTAAATAAAATACCCTCAGTTTAAAAGCACACCTTTGCCTATAAAAGTCATTGATGGTTTGCATTTAGCATCTGGTCCAGTGTCTCAACAGACTATTCCTTTACTCGTTTCCTCTCCACCTGGTCACACTGAAACTATCTCCTTTGACATTATTTCTTCTCCCATTTACCCTATTGTTCTGGGAATCACTTGGCTTCAACTACACCAACCTGTGGTACATTGGGATACCCTCACCATTTCATTCTCCTCTCCCTACTGTGTCTCAACTTGTTTTTCAAACACTCACTTGTTCACTACTTCCTCATCTCCTATTCCTACACAATATCTTGACTTTTCTGCTGTCTTCAATAAAACAGAAGCTGAGTCGTTGCCCCCACATAGGCCTTACGATTGCCCCATAGACTTACTTCCCGGGGCAACCATTCCCTATGACCACATCTATCCTCTTTCTAGACCTGAATTGGCTCATTTAAAAACCTATATCACTGATAATCTTAAAAAAGGTTTTATTCACCCTTCCACCTTCCCTGCCGGCATATTTTTCGTGAAAAACAAGGATGGGTCTTTACGTCCGATAATAGATTATCGGGAATTAAACAAGCGTACTAAAAAGAACAGGTACCCTTTGCCTATCATTCCCGAGTTAATTGAGAGGTTGAGAGGCGCCACTATTTTTACTAAACTTGATCTTAGGGGCGCCTACAACCTTGTAAGAATAAGTTCCGGAGACGAGTGACTGACTGCATTTAGGACCAGGTATGGTCTTTTCGAATATACAGTTATGTCATTTGGGTTGTGTAATGCTCCGGCAACATTCCAGAATTTCATTAATGATATCTTTAGGGACATCCTCAACACTTTTCTGGTGGTCTATCGAGACGATATTCTTATCTATTCTTCCTCTTTCTCTGAACATGTCAAACACGTCAGGTTAGTGTTATCCAGATTACAGACACATAAGCTGTATGTCAAGTTAGAGAAGTGTCTCTTCCATGTAAATGAAGTATAATTTCTTGGCTATCGTATTAGCAATAGCAGGATATCTATGGAGGATAGTAAAATCTCTGCCATCACCACTTGGCCTATACCTTCCAACATATAAGAAGTCCAGCGGTTTTTAGGCTTCGCCAATTTTTACAGGCGCTTTATCTGCAATTTTGCAGCCATTGCTAGGCCACTCACTAACCTGACTAGGACCTCTAAACCATTCATCTGGACTCCAGAAACTCAAAAGGCATTTGAACTCCTTAAATCTCTATTTGTCACTTCCCCAGAACTGCACATTCCCAACAGCAAAGCACAATTCGTATTGGAAGTGGATGCGTACTAATACGCCATTGGATCTATTCTATCCCAGAGACTCTTACCAAAAGATCCTTTGCACCCAGTGTGTTACTTCTCCAGACTCCTTACACCTGCTGAACTCAACTATCCAGTGGGGGAAAAGGAGCTTCTCGTAATTAAGACTTCATTTGACCAGACATTTGCTGGAGGGCGCAGAACATCCAATAGTAATTTATACGGACCATAAAAACCTACAATATCTTCAAACTAGTCGTACTTTGTCAGCTCAGGTGGAGCTTGTACTTTTCACGATTCAATTTCACCATCACATATCGACCTGGATCAAGAAACGGCGGACGCTCTGTCTCGAAAAGATATTAAGACATCCACAGCTCCTCCCAACTCAACAATAGTTCCCGTTACATCCATAATCGGTGTACTCTCACCTGATAGCACTGAATTAAAGAACCAACAACAATTGGATACAACAAAGGCTACTTACCCTCTCACCCCTGATCAAAATGGTATCCTCTGTAATAAGTCAAGATATTACATACCACCATCTCTCCGGACAAAAGTGTTATCAATAACTCATGATTCCTCCTTAGCTGGTCATTTGGGAATACATAAGACCTATGACCTTCTACAAAGGCACTTCTGGTGGCCTTCTATGAGACACTCAGTAAAACAATATATAAGTTCCTGTTCCACCTGTCAAACCTGTAAACCATCTCATCAACTCCCTCTGGGCCTATTGCAAAACATACCCTTACCAGACTATCCGTGGGCATACGTCTCTATGGATTTTATCGTTGATCTTCCAAGTTCCTGTGGCATGACTGTCATCTTTGTCGTAGTTGACCTGTTCTCTAGAATGGCCCACTTCATTCCTACAGGTTCACTTCCTACAGCACAAAAGAACTGCAGATCTATTTATCAAAGAGATTGTTCGACTGCATGGCCTTCCATTATCTGTACTCAGTGACAGAGGGTCGCAATTTACATCCAAGTTTTGGAGATCCCTATGTCAATCTATTGGCATTCAGCAACACCTGACTACATCGTACCACCCGCAAACAAATGGGCTATGTGAACGTACCAACCAATGGTTGGAGCAATACCTGAGATGTTTTTGCTCCCATAAACACGACTCTTGGGCTTCGCTCCTTCCCCAGGCTGAATTTTCTTTCAATAACACTACTAATTCATCCACAGGATTTTCACCCTTTTATGTCAACTCAGGAAGGCACCCTCGTTTTCACCCGCTACCTCCTGCAAACAGTCCCTGTCCACAAGTAAATGACTTGGTCAACTCCATTAAACAGACCTATACTGTCATACAAGAGAACATCAAGCAAGCACAAGCCACCCAGAAAAGATGCTATGACCTACGCCATCGTCCCCAACCCGCCTACAAAGTGGGTGACTTAGTTTGGCTCGCCACCAAAAATCTTAAATTACCTACACCCTGTAGGAAATTCAATAAACTGTTTGTGGGACCCTTCCCGATAGTGGCTATAAGCAACCCTGTCACTGTTACCCTACAACTCCCAGCAACTTACTGTATACATCCCACATTTCATGTGTCACTTGTCAAACCCTGTGATCCAAGCAAAAGAAGGTAGTCTCCAGCAGTGAGCAAAGTGACTTTTTATTTTTAAACACAGGTCAAATACAGCAACGTTTCGGGCTAACAATAAGCCCTTTCTCAAGCCTGACATAAATTAAACAAACCAACATTTAAATAGCCATAATGGCGCCAAACAATTGTGAAAATATTGCACATATATCGCCCTCCAGTGGTGGACTTGAATATTGCATGTCAAAATACATTTTCTTGCAGTTACAAAAATACAAATGTGTTACAGAATATTATACACTGTATATATTGCAAAAATCAACTTCATAAATAAAGTGCCAAGTGATCCTATAAAAATAGAAATAGAAAGTAAAAAATTAGAATTGAATAATATTTGTGACAACTAAATTCAATGTGAATATGCTAGTGAAAATAGGTATATTAGAAATATTCAAATATATAAAAATTTAAAATTAATCACAATACTCATATCAGAATGTCTTAATTACCATATATATATATATAGAAGCACAATCAACCGAATGGACTATATATAGAATTAAAAATTGATATATATGGGAATCCTTCAACAAAGGATACCCATATAACAATAAGTCAGAAATTAAAAACTTATGGATACTCAGTATATAGATAGATAATGCCAAAAATATATGTCCAATAATGTCACTCAAATGACCTTTTTGACTTACTAATTAAGGCATAATCCATTATGATGCTAGATTTAAATATATAACCAAGGAAATGCAAACCCCTAAGCTTACTAACAGGATTAACCTATTTATCTTGCTTGATGTTAAATTACGATTTTAAATTTTAAATGTTGTCCAATTACACTCCCTATTAAGGCCTTTAGGCCATAAGGTGTTAAATTCATTAATCCAAAAGGCCTCCCTTTTATTCAATAAGGCCTCTCTATCACCCCCTCTCCTAGGCATGTGTATATGTTCCAAGATCTGAAAACATAATTGGCTAATACTGTGTCCTGCTTGTAAAAAATGCGCAGACACTGGAGCATCCTTGCCACATCTGATATTTGACTTGCTCAGATATTCTCTCACGTGCCTCTCTTGTCGATTGTCCAATGTATACCAATGAACATGGACACTTAACGGCATAAATGATAAACTCTGTTCTACAAGTCAAATATTCTTTAATTCAGTATTTTTTACCTGTATAAGGATGAAAAAATTCTCCTCCCTTAATCATAGAATTACAATTTATACAGGAAAGGTAAGGATAACAACCAGTGCGTCGCTTGCCAGCAGTGACGTGCAGTGACGTCAGAGGCTGGTGAGGCAGTGGCTAGGATACGCCTTCATTCTTTAGATATCCTTTGTTGAAGAAATAGCAATGCACATGGGTAAGCCAATCACATGAGGTATCTATGTGCAGCCACCAATCAGCAGCTACTGAGCATATTTAGATATGATTTTCAACAAAGGACATCAAAAGAATGAAGAAAATTAGATATTAGATGTAAATTGGAAAGTTATTTAAATTTGCATATGGGTTTCATATGGGTTTCATGTCCCTTTAAATGGTGTCTTGGAAAACTGGTCAACTTAGTAAACATCGGATTTTAGTCTAAAAGGATTGTAACAGAAACTCTTGCCAGATAACACAATGCTTGCTCTGATTATGAGATCTAGAAATCCATGCCCATTAAAATATGTTTAAAACATACTTTTTACTTTAAAGGGACATGCCACCCACATTTTTTCTTTTATGATTTATAAAGAGAATGCAATTTTAAACATCTTTCTAATTTTCTTATATTATCTAATTTGTTGAATTCTCTTGATATTCTTTGATGAAAAGCATATCTAGATATGCTCACTAGCTGCTGATTGGTTGCTGCACATAGAAGCCTCGTGTGATTGGCTCACCATGTGCATTGCTGTTTCTTCAACTAAGGATATTTAAAAAATGAAGCAAAATAAATAATGGAAGTAAATTGTAATGCTGTTTAAATTTCTATTCTCTATCTGAATCATGAAAGAAAGATTTTGGGTTTAGTGGCCCTTTAATGCTGTAAATTATGCTTATAGATTCTTTCATTACATAAGGGATGAGAGAGTCAGAGGGGGAGGAAGAGAGACAGAGAGAGAAAGAGACCATGGGGAGAACAACACATAAGGAGAGAGATGGATAGATAGAGACACACACACACAAGGGGGGGGAGAGGGACCACTGCATTTTAAAGTAATAAAACAGCAGAGCTACAGAGAGTTCAGAAAGTAAGACTATACATTAGTACAGAGGCAAGCTGCTAAGTTAGTGGGTGTAAAGTTTGAGTAAACAAAATACAAAAACGACCCTGCTGTAAAAGTGTAAAAAAAACACTAAACCACATTCATTAAATTATCATTTTCACTAACAGAATCCCTATTTTGTAAAATCTTACTTCAATAAGATGTGGCTGAAACAGTGTTCTCTGTGCCTCTCTCTTCCTGCTCTGTAAGGATTCAGGAAGTGACAGTGGCACATTCCACTGCACTTAGAGGGGAAGAACAGAACTCTCTTTTTCACTTTAGCAAAGCTAGCAGGTTCACAGGACAGCAACAAAATATATGAAAGTTGTTTTTTTCCGTTTTTGTTTTGTTTTATATGATTTAACATCCAGCCCCAACCCTAAGTTCCACTTACTAATGCCTCTCGCTGGATTGGTTCAGCCCAAATAGGACTGTCTCAAATAAGCAGTTAATGGGCAATACAATGATCTTAACCACTTGCATCCAGTAGGTGGCGCAGCATGTTGTGTAATGGTGGGCAGACCTGCTTGTGCCTCTGCATTGCACAACATATAGCTGTGAGAAAAAAAAATGCTGGGGAAAAAAAAATAAAAATTTTTTTTAAAGCCAATAAAAAAAAATATATTTTTGCCCATATGAGAGGTAAAGCACTGCCTCACCTGCCTCTAGTGACTGCACATCACTGCTTGCCAGTAATGGTTTTCTGGTGATACTTATGACTACCAACATCAGCTCTAACCAATTGATCTTTAATATTTGGACTCCTTTTGTAAGCTGGCATTGGTGGTTCATGGAATGCATTAATGTCAGGATGACACTTCTGTAGAATGTGTCATTACTTCCGTATAATTTTATTCACCTGACTGCTCCTGGTACTATATTGTGATACAAATAATAGCCTATCGGTCTTATCTTTATTCCTATTCCTCTTGATTACAGTGGGTTCAGACTTTCCAATTCTTGAAATAATGTTTTGCTTTTCTTTATTCACAAGTTCAAACGGGTAACCTCTTTGTAAAAATTTGTTTGACATCTGTTCCAGTCTTTTCGTTTTCAATTCAATATCAGACACAATGCGATCTACCCTTAATAATTGACTTTTTGGTATTGCTTTAAAGGTGGAAGGTGGATGAAAGCTGCCATACAGCAAAGTGTTATTTCTGTCTGTGGGCTTTGAATAAATATCTGCCTTTAATCCATGTTCCACCTTATAGATGCATGTGTCTAGAAATTGAATAGACTGCTCATTCCATGTCAAACAAAATTTAATGCCATTAACAGACTTATTGAGATCATCAATGAATAATAGTAGGGATCCAATGTCGCCATACCATATGCCAAACACATCGTCAATGAACCTCCACCATGTGGCACCAAATTTCTTAAATAATGTATGTTCATAGACAAAAATTTCCTCAAAAATGTTCATAAAAATGTTGGCATATGTTGGGGCGACATTGGATCCCATTGCAGTACCCTTCTTTTGAAAGAAAAATTCATCCTTGAAAAGGAAATAATTCATATAGAGAATAACCTCTAATAATTCTAGAAACAATTGTATCTGAGATAAAATGAATCTATTGTCATTTTTCAAAACCTTGGCAACTGATTCTATCCCACTTGTGTGTTTAATAGACGTGTATAAACTGGACACGTCAAGTGTAAACAGAATTACCTTAGTATTTTCCAAATCCAGTTGTTCAATTTTTAAAAAAAAATCATATGTGTCTTGGATATAAGGGGGTCGATCCGATAAAAATCGTCGCCCGCAAAAGCCGGCGACGCCAATATTTGCGCGGGTTTGGTATCACATATACGGCGTAACCTAGAAGTTACGCGCGTATATTTCTGCTGTCGCCCGTAGTTTTTTGGGCTATAGGCAGGTATACCAAACCAGCGCAGTTTGGTATCCAATATGCAGCGTAAGGACTTACGTGGCGAAAATGGAGAAAACTTACTCCATTTTCACCTCGCCACAAAAAGCAGCCGTAAGAAGCCTTACGCTGACTATTGGAGCCCCGTAACTCCCTAAACTGGCTGCTAAAATAAACCTAACGCATGCGCAATGTCTATCTCCCTGTCAACCGCGATCTTCTAAAGTAAACCTAACACCTAACGCATGCGCAATGTCTATCTACCTGTCAACCGCGATCCCCCCCCCCCCGAAATCCCTAATAAAGTTATTAACCCCTAAACCGCCGCTCCCGGACCCCGCCGCCATCTACATAAACTAACCCCCTACTGTGAGCCCCTAAAACCGCCGCCATCTACCTTATCTATCCCCTAATTAGAACCCCTTACACCGCTGTCATCTACCTTATCTATCCCCTAATCTGACCCCTTACACCGCCGCCACCTATATAAAATTTATTAACCCCTAATCTAATCCCCCTATACCGCCGCCAGCTATATTAATATTATTAACCCCTAATGTAAGCCACTTACACCGCCGCCATCTCTATTAAAATGATTAACCCCTTATTTAATCTACCTACCCCGCCGCCAGCTATATTATCTATATTAACCCTAAGTATATTATAGTTAATATAGGTATTACATTATATATAAGAAAAAAATAAGGAAAATAATTCAAAGGAGAGTAGCCTTTGGTGCGGCGTGCTTCGCAGTAGAAATTACAACCTGCAGTTCGCATATACACAGTGCTCTCATAACAAGTCTGGAGCACTGGTTTCTGAGGAGTCAGGTCCCATCCGGTTTCCTTACCAAACAAGTTCCAATTACTATAGGCCCACCGCTATATCTAGGTAAGTCCCAAGAGGTATGTGACAGAAAAACTGTACAATGTTCAAGGCTGAGCAAGCACGTACCTCCGATCCATATGACCCTCGCCAGGACTCGTCCTGTGTGTACCGGTTACTGCCTTATGGCTAGTTTCTCCATCCGTGGCTGGGTATTGTGCAGCTCCCAAGCAACCTCCGTAGTCGGTGAGGTGTATAGCTCCTCCTCTCCAGGTGTCTCTGGCAACAAGCTAGCTTTGCGGTCAGGATATTGCGCTCACCCCACACCTGTGCTCACTCAAAAATGGCCATACATAGCGTGTAAAAAAGAGAATGCGAGGAGCACAGGTATAAGTGTGTTGAAAAAAATGTTTTATTAAACATGCGCTAATGAGTGAATAAACACACACAAAGCGGTTCATCAATATTGAACAAAAAGCAAACAAACAGTGTGAGGGGGGGAAAATAGAACCACCCCGGGGTTAAGACTGAACAGAAAAAAAACTGCTATATTTACAGACTGCAAGTGAACAGGTATACGCGTTTCAGCATATTGCCTTACTCATTACCTGATTAAAACAATAGTGTGTGCTCCTTAAAAAGAGAAGCAGTCCGCTCCCATTGGCTAGAAGGGACCCACCCTTTTACTATAGGCACCAATAGGAACAAATATCGAAAATAATGCACAGTAATTCCTACTAAACTCAAGGTATGGATATTAACTCCCAATGCACAGATGATAACTAAACTTAAACATCAAAAATAAAGATATCGACTAGTTGCTAGAACCTAATTGATATAGTTGAATTATAATTAATATTAATAATGTCACTATTACACATTACAATTTATAACAGTCATGCTATTGCTTAAATCTCTTGAAAGTTGCTTGAAAATTGCTCAGATCATCGATTCCCTGCAGCTCAAAAATGGGGCCCCTGCATCCATACATTCTGAAACATAACATGATAATAAAACAAAATAAATAAAACATGCTATGACGATGTATGTTTCAACAGTGTAAGCAAAATCAATAAATAAGTGAGATAATATACATAACCTGAGTATGCATGCCCTATACAAATTATGAATAGACATGAATACACAAGTACCCTACTTAAGTTTTATGTTTATGAGCTGTCCCCTGCATTGACTCCCCGTATTTCACAGGGCTGTCAAACCCTCACTAGATACCAATGGAGTATAAAAATAGGGTACTCTAACCATATGCAGTGTCCCTATTGGGTCAACAGAAGGGCCACAGTTGTGTGAGATATGAAGCTACTAGTAGGATATTGTCAATAGAAAGCGACTGTGACTGTTAATGTATCAGTGGGTAAGTTGATATATAAGATTTAGAAAGCTCAAACAGTATAATCACTATATGTACATGAACATGAGGGGTTACTGGTCCAAATAATTGGGACAAGTTACTACCAGCTTATATATATTCAGATGAATAGTCAGACCTCAAGGGTCCAATGGTTAAGAAATATGGAAGCTAGGTTGTGTAACTACAGGGTCACAGGTAATTACTACATGGCCACGTTAATGAGAATTGACCCCATCAGAATTGTCACCAGACCAATGGACAGAACATTTATTTATTTAATCTTAATCCTGGGTTACCATAAAGAGGTGGGGAGACAGGAAAAAGGGGGGAGAACCCAGGCCAGAGGAGGGAGGTGGATCATCGCAAAGTGGATGAACTGAGGGTCACCAAAAATTGATCAAATCATATTCAGAGTTGAGACCCTCTGGGACCCTTGTCCTCAGTTTAAAGATCCAAAAAACCTCTCTCTCCCCCAGCCTGCGGTTCCTATCCTGTCCCCCCTTAACTGGAGGAACTCTCTCTATAATGGTCCAAGAGAAGGATGCTGTATCCTTAGAATGTACACCTGAAAAGTGCTGTATAAGTGGTGTGGTAAGTATCCCAGCCCTGATATCAGCTAGGTGTTCCTTAATACGGACCCTAGCCTCTCTTGTGGTGAGACCCACATACTGAAGGAAACAAATCTTACAGCTGATGACATACACCACATAAGTAGATCTACAATTCAGACATGAATCTATTTCGAATACCTGGCCTGTTATCAGTGAGCTAAACTGTCTTCCGGTTGCCACCTTTTCGCAGGCCACACAGGTACGATGGTGGCAGCGAAAAGTACCTTTGCAACTCAACCATGACGAGGTGTGCTCACCTTGCTTTCTCAGCCTGGTAGGTGCTATCATATTACCTATGGATTTGTTCTTCTTATAAGAGACTCTCAAACCTCTCTCTACCACCTCCTGTAATTTATCATCTGCAGACAACATGGCAAAATTCTTTCTTAATATTTGACAGATGTCATCATATTGTTTGGAATATTCCGTAAGAAAGGTAATTTTGTCATCTTTCATGCTTAGTAGGTTAGAACCTCTTTTTTTGGTCCTAGAGGTTTCAAGTAGTCTTTCCCTGGGTATGCTTTTAACAACATTCCTTGCCCTCGAAATAACTGAGTTCTTGTAGCCTCTTTCCTTAAGCCTTTTCTCTAGGTCATCCGCCTGTTTACTAAAGACTGCTGCATCGCTGCAGTTCCTTTTCAGGCGGATGAACTGTCCTTTAGCAACCCCTTTGAACACCCCCTGTGGATGGCAACTCTCTGCATGTAAAAGGGAGTTGCCTGAGATTGGCTTACGATAGGTTTCTGATGCTATAACCTGTCCATGTTTGCCTGTCAGTGACACATCAAGAAAATTGATGGTTTCACTCTGGACTTCATGGGTAAAGTGAATGCCCATTTCCTCATCATCCAAACTCTCCAAGAAGGTCTGCAAGTCAGGTCTATTGCCCCCCCATATAAATAGGAGATCATCTATAAAACGGCCGTACCAGATGATACCTTCTTTGAGGGGATTCCTGTCTCCAAAGACGTGGGACAGCTCCCACCAACCCATGAACAGGTTGGCATAGGAGGGGGCAAACTTCGCCCCCATAGCTGTCCCACGCCTCTGGAGAAAGAAATCCCCTTCAAATTCAAAGTAATTGTGACTCAGTAGGAAGTGGGTAACTTCCACTACATAGTTCACAAAGGGTGAGTCTGGTCCACACTGCCTTTCCATAAAGAAACGTATGGCCTCCAATCCCCTCTCGTGTGGAATGGAGGTGTACAATGACTTAACATCAGCAGTTACCCATACAAAATTCTCTCCCCACTCCACACGCGAGAGGAGATTGAGAACATGCTTAGTGTCCGAAAGGAAGCTCCACAGGGAACTCACCAACGGCTGTAATACCTGGTCCAGCCACTCTGACAGGTGCTCCAAGAGGGAACCAATGCCGCTGACAATTGGTCTCCCCTGCACATTGTCAACAGACTTGTGGACCTTGGGCAGATGATTAAATGTTGGTATGGCTGGATTAGACACCATCAGGTAATCCCGTGTGTTCTCATCTATGTAGCCCAGTTCCACACCATCATCCACAAGGGAGGCCAACTGCCGCCGATATACCCTTGTAGTATCACCTGCCAGAGTGGCATAATCATCAGGATTGCCCAACTGTCTATATGCCTCCTTCCTAAAGCTATCTGCATTGAGCACCACTATAGTGCCACCCTTATCGGCGGCCCTCACTACAATGTTATCATTACTAGCCAAGCTATCTAGAGCTCTCTTGTGGTTGATAGAGATGTTACTTCTTTGTCCTCTCTCTGAACTATAGTACAGCTTGGTGAGATCTTGCTCCACTCTCTGCTGAAATTTCTCTAAAATTGTACCTCTATTTTGTAAAGGGTAGAAGGATGACTTACACTTGAAGGACGGAATTGATACCGTCCCTCCAACAGTTAGATCACCCCCTCCCTCTAATATTTCTAGGGTTCTGATGTCACAATACTCTTGGAAATCAAGTCCCCCCCCACCCCTTACTTCTGTGGGCCTATTCACAGGAATGGAAACGTGGCTCTCATGCTCTCCACCCTGTTGGGAATGGTAAAACTTTTTTAGCGTGAGTTTTCGAATTAGCTTGTTAACATCAAGTAATGTTCTGAATAAATTAAAGTCCGCGGTAGGTGTGAATGACAGTCCCAGACTCAGTACCTCCTGCTCATGTTTACTTAACACATGGTTGGAAAGATTCAGAACATTCTGTAGTTGCCTCTTCGTCGTCCCCTTCTCTGGGGGTACCTCCTTTGGTCCTTGAACTGTGTGTTTGACTCGAGTGTTTCTCCTCCCCCCCGTCTGGTAATCTTTGGGGGACCCGAAAAACCTGTTCCAGTTGTGCATTCTCTGTCTCCCTGGTATCTCTTGGGGAGGCCCCTGCACATCCTGGTTCTTCCCTGTAGTGTGAATGTGATTGAGCTGCTTGGGTCTTCAATATGGGAGGTGGGAGTGATATTAATGTTGTGTTCTCCTTCGGTCTTGTCGCCTGTTCTCTAGGTGGTAATTCTTCCCCACCTGATCCAGAGCCCTCGTCATATGACTCCCCCTCACTCTCATAGAAATTGACCCTTCTTCTTCTATTTCGTCTTTGCTTGTTCCTTCCCCTCTGTTGGTTGGGAAAATACGTATTTTTGTTTTGATCCTTTTTTAGCATATATCTGTCCCTCTTATTCCAGACATATACCCGATTTAGGTCATAGTCCGATTGGTCACGCAGATATTTATTATGTTTCACTTCAAGTAATAAGGTCTTAGCTTCTGCTACAATTTGTTGTAATGTAGTATCAAATTTGATGTAGCTTGTCTCCTTGCTCCTATTATTCAGTTCCCTCTGAACTTCCTTTATTTTAATTGCTAGCTCATCCAGGGACTTCTTCTTAAACTCACAGATCAAGTTCATTAGTTTCAGTGAACAGGTGGTTAAATGGCCATTCCAAAGGTCTATGAACACCTTATCATCTGTGGTGAACGTGGGGAATTTATTAAGCCGTAACCCCCTGGGTATAATACCCAACTCTTGGTATTTGATCAAGGTTTTTATGTCCCAGCTCAGCTTGTTTTCTTTTAACAAAAGGAACTCTAGTTCTTCAAACAGAGCAGCCAGACTATAGTGCGATTTGTCCGTGGAAAAAACTTTGTTATAGTCCACTTGGACAGTATCTCTTTCCTGTGCATTCCTTAGGGAGAATAGCAATACTGGAGTGTTATCAGAACTAACCCCTTCACTCATGCCTGACCGCTAAAGCCGCTAAAAAGTATAACAACGGATATATATAAGAAAATTTATTATGTAATTTATGTTGAAAACAGTGTGCAGAGACTGAGGTAACTCTCCCAGGGCCCGGCCTCGACCCTACACAGATGTGTAATGTAAGAAAAAAATAAGGAAAATAATTCAAAGGAGAGTAGCCTTTGGTGCGGCGTGCTTCGCAGTAGAAATTACAACCTGCAGTTCGCATATACACAGTGCTCTCATAACAAGTCTGGAGCACTGGTTTCTGAGGAGTCAGGTCCCATCCGGTTTCCTTCCCAAACAAGTTCCAATTACTATAGGCCCACCGCTATATCTAGGTAAGTCCCAAGAGGTATGTGACAGAAAAACTGTACAATGTTCAAGGCTGAGCAAGCACGTACCTCCGATCCATATGACCCTCGCCAGGACTCGTCCTGTGTGTACCGGTTACTGCCTTATGGCTAGTTTCTCCATCCGTGGCTGGGTATTGTGCAGCTCCCAAGCAACCTCCGTAGTCGGTGAGGTGTATAGCTCCTCCTCTCCAGGTGTCTCTGGCAACAAGCTAGCTTTGCGGTCAGGATATTGCGCTCACCCCACACCTGTGCTCACTCAAAAATGGCCATACATAGCGTGTAAAAAAGAGAATGCGAGGAGCACAGGTATAAGTGTGTTGAAAAAAATGTTTTATTAAACATGCGCTAATGAGTGAATAAACACACACAAAGCGGTTCATCAATATTGAACAAAAAGCAAACAAACAGTGTGAGGGGGGAAAATAGAACCACCCCGGGGTTAAGACTGAACAGAAAAAAAACTGCTATATTTACAGACTGCAAGTGAACAGGTATACGCGTTTCAGCATATTGCCTTACTCATTACCTGATTAAAACAATAGTGTGTGCTCCTTAAAAAGAGAAGCAGTCCGCTCCCATTGGCTAGAAGGGACCCACCCTTTTACTATAGGCACCAATAGGAACAAATATCGAAAATAATGCACAGTAATTCCTACTAAACTCAAGGTATGGATATTAACTCCCAATGCACAGATGATAACTAAACTTAAACATCAAAAATAAAGATATCGACTAGTTGCTAGAACCTAATTGATATAGTTGAATTATAATTAATATTAATAATGTCACTATTACACATTACAATTTATAACAGTCATGCTATTGCTTAAATCTCTTGAAAGTTGCTTGAAAATTGCTCAGATCATCGATTCCCTGCAGCTCAAAAATGGGGCCCCTGCATCCATACATTCTGAAACATAACATGATAATAAAACAAAATAAATAAAACATGCTATGACGATGTATGTTTCAACAGTGTAAGCAAAATCAATAAATAAGTGAGATAATATACATAACCTGAGTATGCATGCCCTATACAAATTATGAATAGACATGAATACACAAGTACCCTACTTAAGTTTTATGTTTATGAGCTGTCCCCTGCATTAACTCCCCGTATTTCACAGGGCTGTCAAACCCTCACTAGATACCAATGGAGTATAAAAATAGGGTACTCTAACCATATGCAGTGTCCCTATTGGGTCAACAGAAGGGCCACAGTTGTGTGAGATATGAAGCTACTAGTAGGATATTGTCAATAGAAAGCGACTGTGACTGTTAATGTATCAGTGGGTAAGTTGATATATAAGATTTAGAAAGCTCAAACAGTATAATTACTATATGTACATGAACATGAGGGGTTACTGGTCCAATTACATTATATATATTAACTATATTAACCCTAATTATATTAGGGTTAATATAGTTAATATAGTTACTATAGTATTTATATTAACTATATTAACTCTATCTAACCCTAACACCCCTAACTAAATTTATATTAAATTAATCTAATTCATTTATAAACTAAAATATTCCTATTTAAATCTAAATACTTACCTATAAAATAAACCCTAAGATAGCTACAATATAATTAATAATTACATTGTAGCTATGTTAGGGTTAATATTTATTTTACAGGTAAATTGTTAATTATTTTAACTAGGTATAATAGCTATTAAATAGTTATTAACTATTTAATATCTACCTAGTTAAAATAATTTCCCAATTACCTGTAAAATAAATCCTAACCTAAGTTACAAATACACCTACACTATCAATAAATTAAATAAACTACAAACATCTATCTAAAAATACAATTAAATTAACTAAACTAAATTACAAAAAAAACCAAACACTAAATTACAAAAAATAAAAAAAGATTACAAGATTTTTAAGCTAATTACACCTATTCTAAGCCCCCTAATAAAATAATAAACCCCCAAAATAAAAAAAATTCCCTGCCCTATTCTAAATTAAAAAAATTTAAAAGCTCTTTACCTTACCAGCCAATAGAACAGCCAATAGAATGCGAGCTCAATCTGATTGGCTGATTGGATCAGCCAATCGGATTGAACTTGAATCTGATTCGCTGATTCAATCAGCCAATCAGATTTTTTTAACTTAATTCCGATTGGCTGATAGAATCCTATCAGCCAATCGGAATTCGGCGGACGCCATCTTGGATGACGTCATTTAAAGGTACCTCATTCGTAGTTCAGTAGTCGGCCGGGATGGATGCTCCGTGGCGGCGGAGCGAAGAAAGAAGATTGAAGATGCCGCCGGAAGAATGAAGACTTTGCTGCCGCTTGGAGGAAGACGTCGCCGGAGGAAGAATTCTTCTTTGCCGCTTGGAGGAAGACATCGCCGGAGGAAGAATTCTTCTTTGCCGCTTGGAGGAAGACATCGCCCGGATCGGATCAGGAGTTCGGCCCGGTGTGGTGAAGACAAGGTAGGGAGATCTTCAGGGGGGTAGTGTTAGGCTTTTTTAAGGGGGGTTTGGGTGGTTTTAGAATAGGGGTATGTGGGTGGTGGGTTGTAATGGGGGGGGGTATTGTATTTGTATGCAAAAGAGCTGAATTCTTTGGGGCATGCCCCACAAAAGGCCCTTTTAAGGGCTGGTAAGGTAAAGAGCTTTTAATTTTTTTTAATTTAGAATAGGGCAGGGAATTGTTTTTATTTTGGGGGTTTATTATTTTATTAGGGGGCTTAGAATAGGTGTATTTAGCTTAAAAATCTTGTAATCTTTTTTTATTTTTTGTAATTTAGTGTTTGTTTTTTTTTGTAATTTAGTTTAGTTAATTTAATTGTATTTTTAGATAGATGTTTGTAGTTTATTTAATTTATTGATAGTGTAGGTGTATTTGTAACTTAGGTTAGGATTTATTTTACAGGTAATTGGGTAATTATTTTAACTAGGTAGATATTAAATAGTTAATAACTATTTAATAGCTATTATACCTAGTTAAAATAATTAACAATTTACCTGTAAAATAAATATTAACCCTAACATAGCTACAATGTAATTATTAATTATATTGTAGCTATCTTAGGGTTTATTTTATAGGTAAGTATTTAGATTTAAATAGGAACATTTTAGTTTATAAATTAATTAGATTAATTTAATATAAATTTAGTTAGGGGTGTTAGGGTTAGATAGAGTTAATATAGTTAATATAAATACTATAGTAACTATATTAACCCTAATATAATTAGGGTTAATATAGTTAATATATATAATGTAATACCTATATTAACTATAATATACTTAGGGTTAATATAGATAACATAGCTGGCGGCGGGGTAGGTAGATTAAATTAGGGGTTAATCATTTTAATAGAGATGGCGGCGGTGTAAGGGGCTTACATTAGGGGTTAATAATTTTAATATAGATGGCGGCGGTGTTAGGGGCTCACTTTAGGGGGTTATAGATATAATATAGCTGGCGGCGGGGTATGGGAGCGACGGTTTAGGGGTTAATAACTTTATTAGGTTGCGGCGGGGTACGGGAGTGGCGGTTTAGGGGTTAATAGCTTTTTTATTGTTAGGATAGTGAGGGGGGATAGCGGATAGAGGGTTAGACGTGTCGGGCTATGTTAGGGAGGCGTGTTAGACGTGTCGGGCTATGTTAGGGAGGCGTGTTAGACAGTGCGGGTGTTTTAGACTTTAGTCAGGTTTTATAGGCGCCGGCAGTTTCTAACGTGCCGCAAGTCACTGGCGACGCCAGAAATTTGTACTTGCGCAGATTTCTGGACATCGCTGGTTTGTCAGACTTACGGCACGTTAGCATCTGACGGCGACTTATATAGGATAGCTCGAGTTGCGAGCTGAAACTGCGGGTTCCCTCGCTTGCGCCGCAAACTGCGATCTATATCGGATCGCGCCCAAGATGTAGATTTAACCACATATGGTTGTAAAATCTTGTCCAAGAAGATAGAAATATTAGTGAAAATAGATCCTGATCCTGCTACTATTGGTCTGCCAGGTGGTTCTAACTCATTCTTATGGATCTTTGGCAGACAATAGATAACAGATCTCACTGGATGTTTAACATGTAAAAAATCATACAAATCTTTGGAAATCAATCCATTATTTTTAGCTTTACCCAGAATACTTGTAATCTCTCTCTGAATCTTATGTGTGGGGTCATAACCAATCCTGCTGTATACAGAGGTATCACTAAGTTGTTGCTCAATTTCAGATATATATGCCCCCTGATTCATTACTACCAAGGCCCCACCCTTGTCTGCTGCCTTAATAGCCAATTCCTTTCTCTGCTTCAAGCACTTCAAGGATGCTGAGTCATTTTTATATTCCATCAATCGTTTTTGGAACATAATATCAGGTGTCTGGAATAATTGCTCAACATCCCTAAGCACCAAATCAAAGAATGTATTGGCTCCATTATCAGTAATGACAGGATTAAAATTGCTATTTTTTCTAAGAACCACTGTCTGGCAAGTAAGCATCTCATTGCTCTTAGAAGAGGTTACCACATTATCAATTTTACCTTTTTTGTCAAAAAACAATTTCAGTTTATCTGAAATTGAGCAACAACTTAGTGATACCTCTGTATACAGCAGGATTGGTTATGACCCCACACATAAGATTCAGAGAGAGATTACAAGTATTCTGGGTAAAGCTAAAAATAATGGATTGATTTCCAAAGATTTGTATGATTTTTTACATGTTAAACATCCAGTGAGACCTGTTATCTATTCTCTGCCAAAGATCCATAAGAATGAGTTAGAACCACCTGGCAAACCAATAGTAGCAGGATCAGGATCTATTTTTACTAATATTTCTATCTTCTTGGACAAGATTTTACAACCATATGTGGTTAAATCTACATCTTATATCCAAGACACATATGATTTTTTTAAAAAAATTGAACAACTGGATTTGGAAAATACTAAGGTAATTCTGTTTACACTTGATGTGTCCAGTTTATACACGTCTATTAAACACACAAGTGGGATAGAATCAGTTGTCAATGTTTTGAAAAATGACAATAGATTCAGTTTATCTCAGATACAATTGTTTCTAGAATTATTAGAGGTTATTCTCTATATGAATTATTTCCTTTTCAAGGATGAATTTTTCTTTCAAAAGAAGGGTACTGCAATGGGATCCAATGTTGCCCCAACATATGCCAACATTTTTATGAACAATTTTGAGGAAATTTTTGTCTATGAACATACATTATTTAAGAAATTTGGTGCCACATGGTGGAGGTTCATTGACGATGTGTTTGGCATATGGTATGGCGACATTGGATCCCTACTATTATTCATTGATGATCTCAATAAGTCTGTTAATGGCATTAAATTTTGTTTGACATGGAATGAGCAGTCTATTCAATTTCTAGACACATGCATCTATAAGGTGGAACATGGATTAAAGGCAGATATTTATTCAAAGCCCACAGACAGAAATAACACTTTGCTGTATGGCAGCTTTCATCCACCTTCCACCTTTAAATCAATACCAAAAAGTCAATTATTAAGGGTAGATCGCATTGTGTCTGATATTGAATTGAAAACGAAAAGACTGGAACAGATGTCAAACAAATTTGTACAAAGAGGTTACCCGTTTGAACTTGTGAATAAAGAAAAGCAAAACATTATTTCAAGAATTGGAAAGTCTGAACCCACTGTAATCAAGAGGAATAGGAATAAAGATAAGACCGATAGGCTATTATTTGTATCACAATATAGTACCAGGAGCAGTCAGGTGAATAAAATTATACGGAAGTATTGACACATTCTACAGAAGTGTCATCCTGACATTAATGCATTCCATGAACCACCAATGCCAGCTTACAAAAGGAGTCCAAATATTAAAGATCAATTGGTTAGAGCTGATGTTGGTAGTCATAAGTATCACCAGAAAACCATTACTGGCAAGCGACGCACTGGTTGTTATCCTTGCCTTTCCTCTATAAATTGTAATTCTATGATTAAGGGAGGAGAATTTTTTCATCCCTATACAGGTAAAAAATACAGAATTAAAGAATATTTGACTTGTAGAACAGAGTTTATCATTTATGCCGTTAAGTGTCCATGTTCATTGGTATACATTGGACAATCGACAAGAGAGGCACGTGAGAGAATATCTGAGCACAAGTCAAATATCAGATGTGGCAAGGATGCTCCAGTGTCTGCGCATTTTTTACAAGCAGGACACAGTATTAGCCAATTACGTTTTCAGATCTTGGAACATATACACATGCCTAGGAGAGGGGGTGATAGAGAGGCCTTATTGAATAAAAGGGAGGCCTTTTGGATTAATGAACTTAACACCTTATGGCCTAAAGGCCTTAATAGGGAGTGTAATTGGACAACATTTAAAATTTAAAATCGTAATTTAACATCAAGCAAGATAAATAGGTTAATCCTGTTAGTAAGCTTAGGGGTTTGCATTTCCTTGGTTATATATTTAAATCTAGCATCATAATGGATTATGCCTTAATTAGTAAGTCAAAAAGGTCATTTGAGTGACATTATTGGACATATATTTTTGGCATTATCTATCTATATACTGAGTATCCATTAGTTTTTAATTTCTGACTTATTGTTATATGGGTATCCTTTGTTGAAGGATTCCCATATATATCAATTTTTAATTCTATATATAGTCCATTCGGTTGATTGTGCTTCTATATATATATATGGTAATTAAGACATTCTGATATGAGTATTGTGATTAAATTTTAAATTTTTATATATTTGAATATTTCTAATATACCTATTTTCACTAGCATATTCACATTGAATTTAGTTGTCACAAATATTATTCAATTCTAATTTTTTACTTTCTATTTCTATTTTTATAGGATCACTTGGCACTTTATTTATGAAGTTGATTTTTGCAATATATACAATGTATAATATTCTGTAACACATTTGTATTTTTGTAACTGCAAGAAAATGTATTTTGACATGCAATATTCAAGTCCACCACTGGAGGGCGATATATGTGCAATATTTTCACAATTGTTTGGCGCCATTATGGCTATTTAAATGTTGGTTTGTTTAATTTATGTCAGGCTTGAGAAAGGGCTTATTGTTAGCCCGAAACGTTGCTGTATTTGACCTGTGTTTAAAAATAAAAAGTCACTTTGCTCACTGCTGGAGACTACCTTCTTTTGCTTGAATCGTCTGGGCTTGGTCAGCTCTCTCCGTGCACTAGTGAGTGGTGGGTGCTGTATCCATTTCTATTTCATTAGAAACCCTGTGATCCCTCTACCCATGTCTCTCCATCTCCTCCAGAATCTCCCACACCTGACCCCGAATACGAAGTACATTCTATAGTCGACTCCCGAAGGTATCACGGTGAACTCCAATACCTTGTCCGCTGGTCGGGGTATGACTCATCTGAGGATTCCTGGGAGCCAGCATCCCATCTATTGGCTCCCCGTCTGGTGTCTGTGTTCCACCGTAGGCATCCTGATCGTCCAGCGCCTTGACACCTCCTTGAGGTTCTTTTGAGGGGGGGATGTGTCATGAACTCCTCAGTTCCACCTTAACTTATGTTACTACATCTCACATAACACCTTAAGAATCAATTATCTGGCTCTCTTTTCTTTTAAAAGCTTTCCATTCCCATACACCTTTGCTGGTTTATTGAAGGTTGATACCCACTCACTCTCCAGCCTTTCTCGTTACTTGTCTATAACAGAGAATCACTTGTTCTGTGATTAGCTCTTTCTTCCTCAACCGAAGCTATTTCTCATCTAAGGCAGAAGTGACCTGTTGCCAAGCAAGCAGAACTCATTCCCCGAAAGGATTTCGGAAGTCTCTCACCAACATCGTGTTACGCTGCACCTAATAACACCTGTCTACTTGTTCTGGAATAGCTGCAGCACACACGCCGCTCTAACAACTCCCAGTCTAACAGACACTGCCCGCAATCTGCGCAGAGGATCAGCGAGGCTGCACGCACACAGCTGCTAGAGCCAGGTTCCGTATACAAGTGTTAGCATTGCCGTTAAGACTGTGAACTTATCTTTACCGTATGGTGTATTGTTTAACAGCTCAGCAAGCTGATACAGTTTTCTTAACACTGTTTACCTATCTTTACCGCAAGGTGTATTATTTAAAGGGCCAGCAAGCTGAAACATTATACTTCACACAGTGAACTTATCTTTACCGCAAGGTGTATTATTTAAAGGCACAGTATTACCTGATAGGGGACCTCACCTATCTGTCACAAACCTAAGTATACTGCTAGTTATTATCTAAGAGTTTGCATTGTAAAAACTTATCTCTAGACCCAGACATAATTCCCCTGATCTTACTACTTATAATTTTGAGGTGAATATTCTGGGCTACATTATACCAGGTGATTAAGACTCTGTCTCCTCACTAGCAGACAGACTTAATCACATGATACAAACAAACTATTTATCAGAGAATACCCATAATCAGACTAAAGAAACAGCAATCGAATTGCTGATCATTACATAGGCCTGTTATTTTTTTATCTAATAACACCAGCTCATGGATCGCAAACCGCATCTCCCAGCATCAGCCCACATATGTATAAGTGAAAATCACACACACTGATAAATATCAATAAATATATACAGCTCTGCTGTGGTGCTCTTTGCCACCTCCTGCTAAACAGGAGGCGTAATCCCATAAATAAGGATGAAATCCGTGGACTCATCATATCTTGTAAAAGAAATATACGTAAAGGCTTTTTAGTTTTAGATCATCTTTGGAATAAACTAATTACTAAGAAGTCACATCATAAGTTTGATTCTGCTTTATTGACAGCCAACGCTAAAAAGTAATTTTGCTCTATAGAATGGGATTATATGTATTATACTTTAAATTCACAGACCTGAATATTTCAGCTGTCCCACTGGCCTCTGCAATCAGGTATCCTCTGGAAGATAGTTTCCCACCCACCCCATCCCTTACCCCACCCACACCAAGCTCATTTCCTCATTTATAGATAGTCTCCCACACAACTTTCATTCTCCTAAACTGACAGCTGCAAACACTGATCAGCACATCCTTCCATTCACTTAACCCTATAGAATACATACTCTCTCTCCCTACAAATAGCTATATATCCCACATTGAGAGTATATATTTATTCTGTGAAGTCTTGCACATGCTCAGTAGGAGCTGGTGATGTAAAAAGTGTAAATATAAAAAGACTGTGCACATTTTGTTAATGGAAGTAAATTGGAAAGTTGTTTAAAATTGCTGCTCTATCTGAAAAATGAAAGTTTAATTTTGACTTGAGTGTCCCTTTAATCAGATCAAGCTTTGTGCCATCTTGTTGTGAATCCTTGTTTAATGAAGATAACATTGTGACAAATTTAATAAGATATTGATTACCTAGAATATAATTTTATTAATTATCTGTTATTATTTAAAGTCATTTAAAGGTGCAAAAATGCTGTAATAAATTAGATCAGTTTATTATTTTACCACTGATTGTATATAACTATTGTTAGATCATAGCAGCACTGTGTGTAGTTCCCTAAGTGTGCTAGTTCATAAGTGTAGAGAGAGTTATAACAACGGAGTTATTATATATATTATATATGGATATTAACAATATAGAACAGCGACTGGTATAATTGGAACATAATTGGAACTTTTCATTCTGCTTACACTGCTGTCTCTCCTCTCTCATCAGGTATGTGCTTAAGGACTCCATTTTAACCCTGCAACACATATTAGAACTGCATATTTCTCCCACCAAACTTTATATCTCTCTGGTATGTCTGTATTACCTTAAAAAAAAAGCTTTCTTTTCTGTGTCTTCCATTTTGATAAGAAAGGTGCCATTTGCAATGTTTGTTTAGGCCCTGTTTGATCCTGCTCTAATTTATGACCTATGCTAATTAGGATCATGTGACTGTTATTACCTTTAAATTGAATATCCCCAGCTTGTTACATCAAGCTTAGCTTGTTAGATCATAGCAGCACTGTCTGTAGTTCCCTAAGTGTGCTAGTTCATAAGTGTAGAGAGAGTTATAACAACGGAGTTATTATATATATTATATATGGATATTAACAATATAGAACAGCGACTGGTATAATTGGAACTTTTCATTCTGCTTACACTGCTGTCTCTCCTCTCTCATCAGGTATGTGCTTAAGGACTCCATTTTAACCCTGCAACACATATTAGAACTGCATATTTCTCCCACCAAACTTTATATCTCTCTGGTATGTCTGTATTACCTTAAAAAAAAAGCTTTCTTTTCTGTGTCTTCCATTTTGATAAGAAAGGTGCCATTTGCAATGTTTGTTTAGGCCCTGTTTGATCCTGCTCTAATTTATGACCTATGCTAATTAGGATCATGTGACTGTTATTACCTTTAAATTGAATATCCCCAGCTTGTTACATCAAGCTTAGCTTGTTAGATCATAGCAGCACTGTCTGTAGTTCCCTAAGTGTGCTAGTTCATAAGTGTAGAGAGAGTTATAACAACGGAGTTAGACAAACGAGTGGACAACAGAGATAAGTACTTTCAAATTCAAAAATTAAATGCAAACATGCTACACCTTCTAATGTCTGCTTTAACCTTTTCCTCCCTTCTCTTTAAAGTCACAGCTCTTCCATTCACAAACAGCACTCAGAACATTCATATTTCTCCTTCCCTTCTACCTTCCCCCCTCTACAACACACATGAACTTTATTCCTATTTCACATCCCTCAGCCAGCCATGCTTTACTGATCCTAAACTTAAACACTCACATAAGACACATTCTCATCTCCTTTCACTCACCATCTTTCTTCTTCTTGCAGCTGGAGATGTCTCGCCTAACCCAGGTCCACCCTCTGCTTCCCTCAGATCCCTACCCCAAATGACACCTCATACACCTTGCACACGTAACCCTCTAAACCTCATTAACTGCACCTCTATTAGTACACCCCAATTCTCGTGTGCCCTTTGGAATGCACGCTCGGTATGCAATAAGCTTACATCTATTCACAACCTATTTATTTCACGTTCACTTAACCTGTTAGCCCTCACTGAAACTTGGCTCTCCTCCTCTAACACAACTGCTGTAGCCTCTCTGTCCTATGGCGGCCTGCACTTCAGTCACACTCCCAGGCCTGGAGACAAACAAGGAGGAGGAGTAGGAATTCTCCTGTCTACACACAGTACCTTTCACTGCATTCCTTCACCCCCCCTCTCTTTCCTTCTCATCTTTTGAAGTTCACGCTATCTGCCTCTTCTCCCCTATAGCTCTTCGTGTTGCAGTTATCTATTGGCCCCCTGGCCCAAAATCACAATTTCTGGACCACTTTGAAGCCTGGCTTCCACATTTTCTCTCTTCTAATGTCCCTTCTCTCATCTTAGGGGACTTCAACATACCCCTTGATAAGCCTAACATGCCTGCTGCCTCTAAACTTCTATCCCTCACCACCTCTTTAGGCCTGTCCCAGTGGACAACATCTCCAACACACTGTGAAGGCAACTCCATAGACCTGGTCTTCACAAATCTCTGTGCTGTTTCCAACTCCCTTAACTTCCCCTATCCTCTCTCTGACCACCATCTATTAACTTTCTCTCTCACTCTACCTTCTACATCTTTGCAAGCCCCCAAAAAACTGCTACCTCACAAGAATTTAAATGACTTGGATCTCACAGACTTTTCCACTCAACTGAGTCCTCTGCTCTCTGACATTTCATCCCTCTCTTGTCCAACCCTCGTGACTCTACAGTATAATTCGGCACTAAAATCAACACTTGACAAAACTGCACCCTTCAGTCTTCAACGTACATCAATCACTCGACGGCAACGGTGGCACACTAAACAGACCAGATATCTTCAGCGATGCTCACGGGCCGCTGAACGGCAGTGGAGGAAATCACGCACCTTTGCTGATTTCCAACATTATAAATTCACCCTTAAGTCCTACAACTCTGCGCTCAGCCTGGCAAAACAAGTCTATTTCTCCTCCCTCGTGTCATCTCACGCATCCAACCCCAGAAAACTGTTCTCAACCTTTAACTCCCTTCTATATCCGCCTGTCCCCCCGCCCACTACCAACCTCACTGCTCAAATTATTGCTGATCACTTCAAAAATAAAATTGACACCATTAGAAAAGAGATCTGCACCTCGCACCCCGCAAACCCAGCGATCCTACCCACCCCTTCTATTAACAAAAATCCATGCTATTTCCCTCCTGTAACAGAGGAAGAAGTCTCTGCACTCCTATCCTCGGCTCATCTCACAACCTGCCCACTTGACCCTATTCCTTCACGACTTATTCCCCCCCTCTCTCTGTTTCACTAACCCCTACCCTAACTCATCTCTTTAACCAATCCCTCACTGCTGGCACATTTCCTGACACATTCAAGCATGCGTCAATCATACCAATCCTAAAAAAGCCCTCGCTTGACCCCTCCACGCCTTCTAACTATCGACCGGTCTCCTTACTTCCCTTTGCTTCAAAATTATTGGAACAACTAGTCTATAATCGGCAAACTCAATTTCTCACAACTAGCTCCTTACTTGATCCACTACAATCTGGTTTCCGCCCTAAACACTCAACAGAAACCGCTCTTGCTAAAGTAACAAATGACCTGTTATCAGCCAAAGCAAAAGGTCATTACTAATTCTTCTTGACCTGTCCGCAGTTTTTGACACAGTTGACCATCCTCTCCTCCTAAAAATACTACATTCATTTGGCATCCGAGACACAGCCCTCTCCTGGTTTGCATCATATCTTTCAAACCGCTGGTTTTCAGTTTCCTTTAACAACATATCTTGTGATCCTATGCCTCTCTCAGTTGGAGTACCGCAAGGCTCTGTCTTGGGTCCCTTGCTTTTCTCTCTTTATACATCCTGCCTTGGAAAACTTATAGCCTCCTTTGGATTCCAGTACCACCTATATGCTGATGATACCCAAATCTATCTTTCCTCTCCTGATATCTCTCCCTCTTTACTCAACCAGATTTCTGACTGCCTCTCTGCAATTTTCTCTTGGATGTCTTCACACTACCTCCAACTCAATCTGTCCAAAACTGAGCTGCTTGTTATTCCCCCCTCTTCGAGACATCTGACACCTGACATTTCTCTGATGGTTGGAGATTCTATTCTCAACACCTCACCCCAGGTCCGCTGCCTTGGGGTCACACTAGACTCAGAACTCACATTCAACCCACATATACAAACGCTTACCAAATCCTGCCATTCACACCTACGCAATATTTCCAGAATTCGTCCCTTCCTTACTCAAAATACTACAAAAATACTTATTCATTGCCTCATCCTGTCACGCATTGATTATTGCAATCTACTCTTAAATGGCGTTCCAAAACACCGCCTCTCCTCCCTCCAATCTATTATGAATGCTTCTGCTAGACTCATCCACCTAAGTCAACGATCTACATCAGCTGCTCCGCTCTGCCAGTCTCTACACTGGCTCCCCATACACTCCAGAATACAATTTAAAGTATTAGCCCTAACCTACAAAGCACTCAACAGTCTAACTCCCAACTATATTTCCTCTCTCATCATGAAATACTCCCCATCCCGTCCTCTTCGATCAACCTCTGACCTACGTCTCTACACTCCTGTTATCTCTACATCCCACTCCCGCCTCCAAGACTTCGCACGTGCTGCTCCTGTCCTCTGGAACTCTCTACCCCACTCCATCAGACTGTCTCCAACCTTGTATAGCTTCAGAAGATCCTTGAAAACCCACCTATTCAGAGAGGCTTACCACCTCTCCTCCATCCCGCATCCGAACCAAGCTAATACATGTACATGAACTGCCTGACCCACTGCTGCAAATACAACCGATGTAACAAGCTACCCCAACCTTATGTCTCTGCACCCTAAACCTATAGACTGTGAGCTCTCCGGAGCAGGGCCCTCTTCCTCCTGTGCTAGATTTGTTTAGTCTTGTTATGTTTTGTATTGTATCACAAATCTTTGTCATTGTATACCCCTATCATTGTACCCAGCGCTACAGAATTTGGCGGCGCTATACAAATAAATGATAATAATAATAATAACTATGTAGATGATACAAAGAAACAGAAGCGCCACATGGCCTAGCACTGTGTATACTGTTGTAAGATGATATATGAGAAATTTGCACTCACATTTGATGATGCACTCCTCTTGGTGCAAATGGAGCAGGCTGGAATCTAACGGTCACCCAGCAGACGGCCTCTGGTGTGGCTCAAACTGTAATGGTTCAGAATGCGATATCACAGTATAAGAAGCACTAGATATCAGGTTTATAGTAGATAAAAACAACAACCTGTAAAGGATATAATGTAACAGAAGCCCACATGGCCACACACCCTCTCACTATATGGGACTTAAATATTTTTATTTTATTTTATCATCCTGTTTATTGTATTCAGTTGTTCACCTTTCTTACAGAGTGTTATAATATCTATATCACTGATTTCCATTAGCCCAAGAGCGCCCCCTATTTATTTATTCTTTTATATAACTATGTGTTTAACTCCTGCAACGTCAGCTCTAGAGCAGCACTGTAATACTGGGAGCTAGCAGATCATATCTTGTGAGCCAATGACAAGAGGCAAATGTATGTAGGCACCTATCAGCAGTCAGCTCCCAGTAGTACAGTTCTGCTGCTGGGAATATGTACATATTTTTTTCAGCAAAGGATATCAAAAGAAGAAAGTAAATTTGATAACAGAAGTGAAATTAAAAGTGTCTTAAAATTACACATTCTATCTGAATCATGAAAGAGTAATTTCCTATCCCTTTAAGTATAATTTAAATAACAGAAAATGTCTGTGTATAAAGTCTTGCTTGTGATTAATAATCTGGGTTGGTGTAGGCTGTGGGGTTAATTTGATATTGTTTTATGTACTGTTAAAAACAGAATTTATGTTTACCTGATAAATTACTTTCTCCAACGGTGTGTCCGGTCCACGGCGTCATCCTTACTTGTGGGATATTCTCTTCCCCAACAGGAAATGGCAAAGAGCCCAGCAAAGCTGGTCACATGATCCCTCCTAGGCTCCGCCTACCCCAGTCATTCGACCGACGTTAAGGAGGAATATTTGCATAGGAGAAACCATATGAAACCGTGGTGACTGTAGTTAAAGAAAATAAATTATCAGACCTGATTAAAAAACCAGGGCGGGCCGTGGACCGGACACACCGTTGGAGAAAGTAATTTATCAGGTAAACATAAATTCTGTTTTCTCCAACATAGGTGTGTCCGGTCCACGGCGTCATCCTTACTTGTGGGAACCAATACCAAAGCTTTAGGACACGGATGATGGGAGGGAGCAAATCAGGTCACCTAGATGGAAGGCACCACGGCTTGCAAAACCTTTCTCCCAAAAATAGCCTCAGAAGAAGCAAAAGTATCAAACTTGTAAAATTTGGTAAAAGTGTGCAGTGAAGACCAAGTCGCTGCCCTACATATCTGATCAACAGAAGCCTCGTTCTTGAAGGCCCATGTGGAAGCCACAGCCCTAGTGGAATGAGCTGTGATTCTTTCGGGAGGCTGCCGTCCGGCAGTCTCGTAAGCCAATCTGATGATGCTTTTAATCCAAAAAGAGAGAGAGGTAGAAGTTGCTTTTTGACCTCTCCTTTTACCGGAATAAACAACAAACAAGGAAGATGTTTGTCTAAAATCCTTTGTAGCATCTAAATAGAATTTTAGAGCGCGAACAACATCCAAATTGTGCAACAAACATTCCTTCTTCGAAACTGGTTTCGGACACAGAGAAGGTACGATAATCTCCTGGTTAATGTTTTTGTTAGAAACAACTTTTGGAAGAAAACCAGGTTTAGTACGTAAAACCACCTTATCTGCATGGAACACCAGATAAGGAGGAGAACACTGCAGAGCAGATAATTCTGAAACTCTTCTAGCAGAAGAAATTGCAACCAAAAACAAAACTTTCCAAGATAATAACTTAATATCAACGGAATGTAAGGGTTCAAACGGAACCCCCTGAAGAACTGAAAGAACTAAGTTGAGACTCCAAGGAGGAGTCAAAGGTTTGTAAACAGGCTTGATTCTAACCAGAGCCTGAACAAAGGCTTGAACATCTGGCACAGCTGCCAGCTTTTTGTGAAGTAACACAGACAAGGCAGAAATCTGTCCCTTCAGGGAACTTGCAGATAATCCTTTTTCCAATCCTTCTTGAAGGAAGGATAGAATCTTAGGAATCTTAACCTTGTCCCAAGGGAATCCTTTAGATTCACACCAACAGATATATTTTTTCCAAATTTTGTGGTAAATCTTTCTAGTTACAGGCTTTCTGGCCTGAACAAGAGTATCGATAACAGAATCTGAGAACCGTCGCTTCGATAAGATCAAGCGTTCAATCTCCAAGCAGTCAGCTGGAGTGAGACCAGATTCGGATGTTCGAACGGACCTTGAACAAGAAGGTCTCGTCTCAAAGGTAGCTTCCATGGTGGAGCCGATGACATATTCACCAGATCTGCATACCAAGTCCTGCGTGGCCACGCAGGAGCTATCAAGATCACCGACGCCCTTTCCTGATTGATCCTGGCTACCAGCCTGGGGATGAGAGGAAACGGCGGGAATACATAAGCTAGTTTGAAGGTCCAAGGTGCTACTAGTGCATCCACTAGAGCCGCCTTGGGATCCCTGGATCTGGACCCGTAGCAAGGAACTTTGAAGTTCTGACGAGAGGCCATCAGATCCATGTCTGGAATGCCCCACAGTTGAGTGACTTGGGCAAAGATTTCCGGATGGAGTTCCCACTCCCCCGGATGCAATGTCTGACGACTCAGAAAATCCGCTTCCCAATTTTCCACTCCTGGGATGTGGATAGCAGACAGGTGGCAGGAGTGAGACTCCGCCCATAGAATGATTTTGGTCACTTCTTCCATCGCCAGGGAACTCCTTGTTCCCCCCTGATGGTTGATGTACGCAACAGTTGTCATGTTGTCTGATTGAAACCGTATGAACTTGGCCCTCGCTAGCTGAGGCCAAGCCTTGAGAGCATTGAATATCGCTCTCAGTTCCAGAATATTTATCGGTAGAAGAGATTCTTCCCGAGACCAAAGACCCTGAGCTTTCAGGGATCCCCAGACCGCGCCCCAGCCCATCAGACTGGCGTCGGTCGTGACAATGACCCACTCTGGTCTGCGGAAGGTCATCCCTTGTGACAGGTTGTCCAGGGACAGCCACCAACGGAGTGAGTCTCTGGTCCTCTGATTTACTTGTATCCTCGGAGACAAGTTTGTATAGTCCCCATTCCACTGACTGAGCATGTCCGCCACCCGCTTGGGTATAGGAAAAGCTTCTGGGAGCCCCGGGACCTCTAGGAACTTGTCCATTTTACATAGTTTCTCTGGGATGACCAACTTGTCACAATCATCCAGAGTGGATAATACCTCCTTAAGCAGAATGCGGAGATGTTCCAACTTAAATTTAAACGTAATCACATCAGGTTCAGCTTGTTGAGAAATGTTCCCTGAATCAGTAATTTCTCCCTCAGACAAAACCTCCCTGGCCCCATCAGACTGGTTTAGGGGCCCTTCAGAACCATTATTATCAGCGTCGTCATGCTCTTCAGTATCTAAAACAGAGCAGTCGCGCTTACGCTGATAAGTGTGCATTTTGGCTAAAATGTTTTTGACAGAATTATCCATTACAGCCGTTAATTGTTGCATAGTAAGGAGTATTGGCGCGCTAGATGTACTAGGGGCCTCCTGAGTGGGCAAGACTCGTGTAGACGAAGGAGGGAATGATGCAGTACCATGCTTACTCCCCTCACTTGAGGAATCATCTTGGGCATCATTGTCATTGTCACATAAATCACATTTATTTAAATGAGAAGGAACTCTGGCTTCCCCACATTCAGAACACAGTCTATCTGGTAGTTCAGACATGTTAAACAGGCATAAACTTGATAACAAAGTACAAAAAACGTTTTAAAATAAAACCGTTACTGTCACTTTAAATTTTAAACTGAACACACTTTATTACTGCAATTGCGAAAAAATATGAAGGAATTGTTCAAAATTCACCAAAATTTCACCACAGTGTCTTAAAGCCTTAAAAGTATTGCACCCCAAATTTGGAAGCTTTAACCCTTAAAATAACGGAACCGGAGCCGTTTTTAACTCTAACCCCTTTACAGTCCCTGGTGTCTGCTTTGCTGAGACCCAACCAAGCCCAATGGGGAATACGATACCAAATGACGCCTTCAGAAAGTCTTTTCTATGTATCAGAGCTCCTCACACATGCGACTGCATGTCATGCCTCTCAAAAACAAGTGCGCAACACCGGCGCGAAAATGAGGCTCTGCCTATGATTTGGGAAAGCCCCTAAAGAGAAAGGTGTCTAAAAAAGTGCCTGCCGATATAAACTTATCAAAATACCCAGATTAAATGATTCCTCAAGGCTAAATATGTGTTAATAATGAATCGATTTAGCCCAGAAAAAGTCTACAGTCTTAATAAGCCCTTGTGAAGCCCTTATTTACAATCTTAATAAACATGGCTTACCGGATCCCATAGGGAAAATGACAGCTTCCAGCATTACATCGTCTTGTTAGAATGTGTCATACCTCAAGCAGCAAGAGACTGCTCACTGTTCCCCCAACTGAAGTTAATTCCTCTCAACAGTCCTGTGTGGAACAGCCATGGATTTTAGTAACGGTTGCTAAAATCATTTTCCTCATACAAACAGAAATCTTCATCTCTTTTCTGTTTCTGAGTAAATAGTACATACCAGCACTATTTTAAAATAACAAACTCTTGATTGAATAATAAAAACTACAGTTAAACACTAAAAAACTCTAAGCCATCTCCGTGGAGATGTTGCCTGTACAACGGCAAAGAGAATGACTGGGGTAGGCGGAGCCTAGGAGGGATCATGTGACCAGCTTTGCTGGGCTCTTTGCCATTTCCTGTTGGGGAAGAGAATATCCCACAAGTAAGGATGACGCCGTGGACCGGACACACCTATGTTGGAGAAAGGACAGTTAAGTGAAAATTAAACAAATGTATTGGAAAGAACATGACATTTCCAACAACTTTCCAATGTAATTATATTATCATTTGTGCTTAGTTCTCTTAGTATCATTTGTTAAAGAGTAACCCTATGTGAACTCATGAGTATGCACGTGTCTTCAGACAGCAGAGTTTGCAACATATATAGCATTGTTATACATAGTTACAAACACTGCTGCACAGAGTGCTAAATACATGTGCATGCCCCTAAGCTCATATTAGCCTCCTAGGTTTTCTCTTTAACAAATTATACTAAAAGAACAAAGCAAATTAGATAACAGAAGTAAATTGGAAAGTTGGGTAAAATTGCTGCTCTGAATTATCAGCGTTTAACTTTCATTGTGAGATTTGGCTTCTGTATTTGATGATGTTTTCCAAATTATTCTGTGATATTGTGTTTTTAATTATACAAAAAACACAAAATACTGGTCTGGATTACAATCACTTTTTATTTGCAGGAAAAACCATTACATCATTATATAGTCAAAAGGAGCATTACATGATATCTGCACACAATGGTATAAATATACCTAACACTTGTGCTCTTGATACAAAGGGATTTATCAGATATATAATGTTCACCTTTAGTTATAGTAGCCATTTAAATTAAACTGATTATGATCACGTATGTTACTGATATTGTGTCTCATGAAATAAAATCAGTTTCCCCTCAGTAATTCCTCTGGTATATAACATGTACTATGCTAAGCATCTATTGCTATAAGAAAAGGTTTATCCACATGATGTGCACATTAAATATATCTCCCAGATGTCAATCATTTGAGACTGTTCTTGTTTATTTAAGTTTCTAAAACTCTTTTCATATAAAGACTCCTTTATTCTGTAAATGTAATTATTTCCTCCCCTATGTAAATCAAATGTACAAGTCATAACACTGACATATTAATAAACAACCCTGTGGTGCTTTGGTGTAGAATGGTTGTGTAAACTGGTCAGTAGGAGGAGAAATCTGTATATTCCTGTGTGGTGTTTGTATTTGATCACTTCCAATCTGAGGCTTTTATAACTGTAGAAAGTATTATTTACAAGAAACTCCTTTTTGATGCTTCTATTTAGAGAGTTTGTTCTCTTTAGGATAATTATAAAAAGGTTTATACACTGTGTATATAAAGTATATTTGTGTGTAAATATTTGGTGTTTTGTGATACTTCAAGAAAAACCTTTTTTTCCACTTTCTAAACATGTGAAAGGTTGCTTCCCTTGTGAATCCTTTCATGTTTTCTCAGATTACTATTATGTGTAAAAGATTTTCCACACTCTGTACATGTGAATGGCTTTTCCCCTGTGTGTCTCCTTTCATGAGTTTTCAGACTACTCTTTTCTGTAAAACTTTTTCCACACTCTGTACAAGTGAAAGGCTTTTCTCCTGTGTGAATCCTTTCATGAGTTTTCAGACTACTCTTTTCTGTAAAACTTTTTCCACACTCTGTACATGTGAAATGCTTTTCTCCTGTGTGAATCCTTTCATGAGTTTTCAGATTATCCATTCGTGTAAAACTTTTCCCACACTCTGTACAAGTGAACGGCTTTTCTCCTGTGTGAATCCTTTCATGAGTTTTCAGATCACTCCTTACTTTACATTTTTTTCCACACTCTGTACATGTGAATGGCTTTTCTCCTGTGTGACTCTTTTCATGATTTGCAAGAGCACTCTTTACTGTAAAACTTTTTCCACACTCTGTACATGTGAAAGGCTTTTCTCCTGTGTGAATCCTTTCATGACTTTTCAGATGATTAATTTCTGTAAAACTTTTTTCACAGTCTGTACATGTGAACGGCTTTTCTCCTGTGTGAATCCTTTCATGAGATTTAAGATTATCCATTTGTGTAAAACTTTTCCCACACTCTGTACATGTGAACGGCTTTTCTCCTGTGTGAATCCTTTCATGCTTTTTCAGATTGCTCTTTTGTGTAAAACATTTTCCACACTCTGTACATGTGAATGGCTTATCTCCTGTGTGACTCTTTTCATGATTTGTCAGATTACGCTTTACTGTAAAACCTTTTCCACACTCTGTACATGTGAAAGGCTTTTCCCCTGTGTGAATCCTTTCATGAGTTTTCAGATAATCCATTCGTGTAAAACTTTTTCCACACTCTGTACAGCTAAATGATTTCTCCCCTGTGTGGGTCCTTTTATGAGCTATAAGATTTGTCATTTGTATAAAACATTTGTCACACTCAGTACATGTGTGTGGCTTCTCACCTGTGTGAATTTTGAGGTGTTCTAGGAGACGAGACTTATATCTAAAGCTTTTCTCACATTCTGTACATTTGAAAGGTCTCTCCTTTGTATGAATTATTTGGCTAGACGGTAGACTTTTCTCTTCTTTGATTTTTTTTGAAAACTCAATACATGTATGTGGCTTATCATCAGGGATAATTATTTCACTAGTTGATGCATAAATCTTGTCCTCTTGTTTGATGACAAAATTACTCTCTGTACATAATGATTGCTGCCCAGTTCCTGCCAATTCACCATCTCCTTTAAATATCTGCTGTGATTTCCCCAATGTTTGTGAATATTCATTAGTGTCTAAAAATGTTGGAGTCTGTGGTATCATTCTGATGCTTCCTGTAGTGAGGGATGGATATGAGCTATGCATGTGTTTGTCTACATAAAAAGAAATGAAATAAAGAAAAATAACAATATTTATTATTTAGAATATAATCCATCTTAATAAAAAATCATATTCTTTAATACGTTACAAAATGGCTTCCATTTTGTGTTTATTTTTAAATGTATTTAGCTATAAATCACAAATTAAAAAATGACAACAGAGAATGTTGCATAATGTTCTCAGCCAGGGAGCAAGGACATCTGTATTCTGGGCAAGAGAGGTGGCATCCACCATCCTCATTTATCATTGCACAAGCAACTGCTCATACAGCCCTGTCCGGCTCATACTAAACAAGTTGGGTGAAAACATGATGTCTTAATTATCACAGACTATTAATCAGTGTGGGATGTTTCCAGAGGGTAAGAAGCAGTGATTTTACAATACTTTTAAGCTTTCAGCTGTGGTTGTTTAATTTATATAAACAGCCAAAAACTTTATTAGTTTAATAATATTTACTGCAAAATTAAGCACACAAATCAGGTGCAGTTCTTGGGTGGGGAACACTTATTGGGAACAAGTAGTCATTTAAGTGTAGTTATGGGTGTTCCATGAGCGAGGTCAGGGCAGGGGAAGGTGGTGTTGCAGGTGTTCTGAATACAGAAGTCTGGGGTGTGGTTAGTCAGTTGTTGGACATGTTCTGTCTAAAAGGACAGAGGGGAGAGTAGTATATTTTACCCTGATCCTCATCCCAATGAGGATTGATCCTTCTTTATAACTGTCACTTACACAAATGTTCTTAAAAGATGCAGATACAAATATAATAGTTTATATTTGTTTAATGAGTGATCTATTCTATTTTCCCAGTAATTAAAGTCAGCATAATATCTATTTTACTCACCTAACACATATGTGTTCATGCTGATAACAGGCTCCAATGTCTGTGCTCAGGAAGAAGGTTCTCTTATTCACTCCAGTTACATCAATATCTGATATCTCTCAGTGCTCTGGCCGTGTCTGTAAACATATATTAAATGGTTTAGACAGATAATAAAAAAATAATGGTTCTGATTAACTGTACATATGGTATAATTAAAGACACACATAACAATTCATGTGATACAGATCAGCTGATTAGGTTATTACATATGTGATGTTGATTCACCATAAGCATTTAGTAGAGTTAACACTGTGTGTGTTATAATTGCCCCTTAAAGGGATATTAAAGTCCAAATTAACCTTTCATGATTCAGATAGGGCATGCAATTTTAAACAACTTTCTAATTTACTTTTATCATCAAATTTGATTTGCTCTCTTGGTTTTCTTAGTTGAAAGTTAATCCTAGGAGGCTCCTATGCTAATTTCTAAGCCCTAGAAGGCTGCCTCTTATCTAAATGAATTTGACATCTATTTCACAGCTAGAGGGTGTTAATTCACGTGTTTCATATAAATAACATTGTGCTCATGCACGTGGAGTTATTTAAGAGTCAGCACAAATTGCCTGAAATGCAAGTCTGTCAAAAGATCTGAGATAAGGAGGCAGTCTGCAGAAGCTTATATACAAGGTAATTACAGAGGTAAAAAAGTAAATTTATGCTTACCTGATAAATTAATTTCTTCTATGGTACAACGAGTCCACGGATTCATTCTTTACTTGTGGGATAATATCCTCCTGCTAACAGGAAGTGGCAAAGAGCACCACAGCAGAGCTGTCTATATAGCTTCTGCCTTAGATCCACCCCCCAGTCATTCGACCGAAGGTACAGGAAGAAAAAGGAGAAACTAAAAGGTGCAGAGGTGACTGAAGTTTAAAATAAAAAATATAATCTGTCTTAAAATGACAGGGCGGGCCGTGGACTCGTCGTACCATAGAAGAAATTAATTCATCAGGTAAACATAAATTTACTTTTCTTCTATAAGATACGACGAGTCCACTGATTCATCCTTTACTTGTGGGATACAATACCAAAGCTACAGGACACGGATGAACGGGAGGGACAAGACAGATGGTTAAACAGAAGGCACCACTGCTTGAAGAACTTTTCTCCCAAAAATAGCCTCTGAAGAAGCAAAAGTATCAAATTTGTAAAATTTGGAAAAGGTATGAAGCGAAGACCAAGTCGCAGCCTTACAAATCTGTTCAACAGAAGCATCATTTTTAAAAGCCCATGTGGAAGCCACCGCTCTAGTAGAGTGAGCTGTAAATCCTTTCAGGAGGCTGCTGTCCAGCAGTCTCGTATGCCAAACAGATGATGCTTTTTAGCCAAAAAGAAAGAGAGGTAGCCGTAGCTTTATGACCTCTACGTTTTCCAGAATAGACAACAAACAAAGAAGATGTTTGACGGAAATCTTTGGTTGCTTGCAAGTAAAACTTCAAAGCATGAACCACGTCCAAGTTGTGCAACAGATTCTCGTTCTTAGAGGAAGGATTAGGACACAGAGAAGGAACAACAATTTCCTGATTGATATTCCTATTAGTAACAACCTTAGGAAGGAATCCAGGTTTGGTACGCAAAACCACCTTATCAGCATGGAAAACCAGATAAGGCGAGTTGCATTGCAATGCAGATAGTTCAAAACTCTTCGAGCCGAAGAGATAGCAACTAAAAACAGAACTTTCCAAGATAGAAGCTTAATATCTATGGAATGCATAGGTTCAAACGGAACCCCTTGAAGAACTTTAAGAACTAAATTAAAACTCCATGGCGGAGCAACAGGTTTAAACACAGGCTTGATTCTAACTAAAGCCTGACAGAACGACTGAACGTCTGGAACATCTGCCAGACATTTGGGCAGTAGAATTGATAAAGCAGATATCTGTCCCTTTAAGGAACTCACTGAGAGCCCTTTCTCCAATCCTTCTTTGAGAAAGGACAAAATCCTAGGAATTCTGATCTTACTCCATGAGTAGCCTTTGGATTCGCACCAATAAAGATATCTACGCCATATCTTATGACAAATTTTCCTAGTGACAGGCTTTTGAGCCTGAATCAAGGTATCTATGACCGACTCAGAGATCCCCCGCTTGGATAAAATCAAGCGTTCAATCTCCAAGCAGTCAGCCGCAGAGAAACTAGATTTGGATGCTGGAACAGACCTTGAATCAGAAGGTCCTGTCTCAGTGGCAGAGTCCATGGTGGAAGAGATAACATGTCTACCAGGTCTGCATACCAAGTCCTGCGTGGCCACGCAGGTGCTATCAAAATCACGAGGCTCTCTCCTGTTTGATTCTGGCAATCAAACGGGGAAGGAGAGGAAATGGTGGAAACACATAAGCCAGGTTGAACGACCAGGGTACTGCTAGAGCATCTATCAGTACTGCCTGAGGATCCCTTGACCTGGACATATAACAAGGAAGTTTGGCGTTTTGGCAAGACGCCATCAGATCCAATTCTGGTGTGCCCCATTGCTGAATTAATTGTGCAAACACCTCCGGATGGAGTTCCCACTCACACTGAAAAGTCTGATGACTTAGAAAATCCGCTTCCCAGTTCTCCACTCCTGGGATATAGATTGCTGATAGATGGCAAGAGTGAGTCTCTGTCCATCAAATTATTTTGGTAACCTCTATCATCGCTAGAGAACTCTTTGTTCCCCCCTGATGATTGATATAGGCTACAGTCGTGATATTGTCCGACAGGAATCTTATGAATCTGGCTGAAGCCAGCTGAGGCCACGCCTGAAGCGCGTTGAAGATCGCTCTCAGTTCTAGAATATTTATCGGGAGGAGAGCCTCCTCCTGAGTCCACAAACCCTGTGCTTTCAGGAAATTCCAGACTGCACCCTACCCAGCCCAATAGGCTGGCGTCCGTCGTCCCTATGACCCATACTGGCCTGCGGAATCACATTCCCTGGGACAAATGATCCTGTGACAACCACCAAAGAAGAGAGTCTCTGGTCTCTTGATCCAGATTTATCTGAGGAGATAAATCTGCATAATCCCCATTCCACTGATTGAGCATGCATAGTTGCAGTGGTCTGAAATGCAAGCGAGCAAACAGAACTATGTCCATTGCCGCTACCATTAGACCGATTACCTCCATACACTGAGCCACTGACGGCCGAGGAATGGAATGAAGAGCTCGGCAGGTGGTTAAAATCTTTGATTTCCTGATCTCAGTCAGAAAAATTTTCATGTCCACCGAATCTATCAGAGTTCCCAGGAATGGAACTCTTGTGAGAGGGATAAGTGAACTCTTTTTTATGTTCACCTTCCACCCGTGAGATCTTAGAAAAGCCAACACGATGTCCGTGTGAGATTTGGCTAGTTGGTAAGTCGACGCCTGAATTAAGATATCGTCCAGATAAGGCGCCACTGCTATGCCCCGCGGCCTTAGAAAGGCCAGAAGGGACCCTAGCACCTTTGTGAAAATTCTGGGAGTTGTGGCCAACCCAAAGGGAAGAGCCACAAACTGGTAATGCTTGTCCAGAAAGGCGAACCTGAGGAACTGGTGATCAGCTTTGTGGATAGGGATGTGTAGATATGCATCCTTTAAGTCCACGGTGGTCATATATTGACCCTCCTGGATCATTGGTAAAATAGTTTGAATGGTCTCCATCTTGAAGGACGGGACTCTGAGGAATTTGTTTAGGATCTTGAGATCTAAAATTGGTCTGAAGGTTCCCTCTTTTTTGGGAACCACAAACAGATTGGAGTAGAACCCCTGCCCCTGTAATGTTTTTGGAATTGGGCAGATCACTCCCATGGTATATAGGTGTTCTACACAGCGTAAGAACGCCTCTCTTTTTGTCTGGTTTACAGACAATTGAGAAAGATGGAATCTCCCCCTTGGAGGAGAATCTTTGAAATCTAGAAGATACCCCTGGGTTATGATTTCTAAAGCCCAGGAGTCCTGAATGTCTCTTGCCCAAGCCTGAGCAAAGAGAGAAAGTCTGCCCCTTACTAGATCCGGTCCCGGATCGGGGGCTACCCCTTCATGCTGTCTTGGTGGCAGCAGCGGGCTTCTTGGCCTGTTTACCTTTGTTCCAAGTCTGGTTAGGTCTCCAGACTGACTTGGATAGGGCAAAATTCCCCTCTTGCTTTGCAGCAGGGGAAGAGGTAGAGGGACCACCTTTGAAGTTTCGAAAGGAACGAAAATTATTTTGTTTGGTCCTCATCTTATTTGTCTTATCCTGAGGAAGGGCATGGCCTTTCCCTCCAGTGATGTCTGAAATTATCTCTTTCAGTTCAGGACCGAATAGGGTCTTACCCTTGAAAGGGATGGCTAAAAGCTTAGATTTTGATGACACATCAGCAGACCAGGACTTAAGCCATAACGCTCTACGCGCTAAAATGGCAAAACCTGAATTCTTTGCCGCTAATTTAGCCAGTTGAAAAGCGGCATCTGTAATGAAAGAATTAGCTAGCTTGAGAGCCCTAATTCTATACAGAATATCATCTAATGGGGTCTCAACCTGAAGAGCCTCCTCCAGAGCCTCGAACCAAAAAGCAGCTGCAGTAGTTACAGGAACAATGCACGCCATAGGATGGAGAAGAAAACCCTGATGAACAAATATTTTCTTTAGGAGACCCTCTAATTTTTTTATCCATAGGATCTTTGAAAGCACAACTGTCCTCAATAGGTTTAGTTGTACGCTTAGCCCAGGTAGAAATAGCTGCCTCCACCTTAGGGACAGTCTGCCACGAGTCCTGCATGGTGTCTGATATGGGAAACATTTTCTTAAAAGTAGGAGGGAGAGCGAACTGAATACCTGGTCTATTCCACTCCTTAGTAACAATGTCTGAAATCCTCTTAGGGACCAGAAAAACATCAGTGTAGGCAGGAACCTCTAGAAATCTGTCCATTTTACACAATTTCTCTGGAACTACAATAGGGTCACAATCATCCAGAGTCGCTAAAACCTCCCTGAGCAATAAGCGGAGGTGTTCTAGTTTAAATTTAAAAGCCGTCATATCTTAGTCTATCTGAGGGAACATCTTTCCTGAATCAGAAAGCTCTCCCTCAGACAGCAAATCCCTCACCCCCAACTCAGAAGATTGTGAGGGTACATCGGATATGGCTAATAAAGCGTCAGACGGCTCAGCATTTGTTCTCACACCAGACCTACTGCGCTTCCCCTGCAACCCAGGCAGCTTAGATAAAAAACGGTACTGCGCCTTTAAGAGAAAAAAAGCATACACATTCTGCAAAACAGCCTTAAAATGCACCAAATTGTTCACATTTTTGATAGCAGACTCAATATGTGTAGTTAAGTTTGCCCCACAAGAAAATTTAACATTTAACCCTTTATTGTGCAAACCGGATTGAAATAAGGCCTAAATACGGAAAAAAACACCCCCAGCACCTTGCCACAGCCCTGCTGTGGCGCCTACCTGCCCTCAGGGATTGCAAATATGGAGTTAAAGCTTTGATTTGGCCCAAAACATCCACAAGGGCCCTGAGGAGTTGGAGCTTGCTACTTGCAGAGTGAAAACAACTGCGCACCTGAGGCACGAAAATAGGCCCCGCCCATCTCATTCAATGTCTCTACAGCCTCAAAAGAACCGCACCAGAGCGGTTTTAACTAGCCATGTGGGTCTGAGACCCAAAAAATAAGCCAAGTGTACCCTCAATAAAGTTGCCCAAAAAACGTTATTGCCCACAAAACGTTAACAGCACTCCCAGTTCCTAAAACGTTTGCCCACAAACATTCAAAACTCAGTGTCAACCTTTTTTAATTAGCCTCTTATGCAAGCTTAGTAATGCCTGTCTATGGCCTAGATTTAGAGTTTGGCGGTAGCCGTGAAAACCAGCGTTAGAGGCTCCTAACGCTGTTTTTTTTACGGACTCCGGTATTTAGAGTTTAGTTACCGACACTCAAAAAATCACCCAACGCACAAATCACTACCGACAGCTCAGACCCAGTAGTTAACATCTACCGACAAAATAAACATCCACGAATCACAAAACAAATATTACACAAACTACACTTACACTCATACAAACACTACACTATATTTATTTTTAAGATTTAATTAATTTTTCATCCAAATAGAAAGGATCAAAGTTGCGAGATCTCGGGTGTTAGAAAAAAAACAACACAAATCCATTTTGCCATTGACTTACATTGACACACGAGAAAAGACCCTCATATAGCTACATCTAACTAATAAGATTATCACAAACATACACTCATCGATGCATACAAAAAATATACACCACATTACATACACAAACAAGTTATTTATTACAAAATTAACACGATTTAGCTACTTTTTCTCACAAGCTCATGACGTCACTCACTTTACGAGGAAAACCAGTCTTTGAAAAAAAAAACACCAAAATTTGGAGCCTCCATTGACTTCTATGGGGAAGACGTGCTCGTGCACGTGACAGACAGATTTCCCTAACGCACGCAAATAGCGTAGACAAAAAAACTCCAAATACCAGTGCTAGAAATAGGAAAAAAATACATGCTTTTCTGCGTTACACCCAGCTATGATAAATAGATCAAGAAATGACTATTTCCCTATGGTGGACTTAGGGATTTTACTTATTGAATATTCACAACAGCATTAAATTGTTTCATACTTTTACATTACATCAACTACAAATCAACATCACTAGTAACAAACTTTGTAAAAAAAAACACACATTTAAACGGACACAAAAATAATTACAACATTTCAGGATTCACAAACAGTACACAATGGGAAACACCTCTCATTTACCTTTATTATTGCATTTCATTTATTCAACTCATATGCTTGCAGCAACTGCATATCTACATAGGCTTAACACATGATCAGTCATGGATGCACATACATTACTTTTACCATTCACTCATACATGTGCATTCAAATGATGGGGGAAAAACACATTACATTCTCTCTAGGAATCACAAAACAGAACATATGGATTTTAATGTACTTTTAACATCATGATTCCATCACAATATACCATTAGGAATTACGTACAAGAACAACATCATTACACCAGATTACAGATGTCACTTTATGGAAAGGAACAACAATGCCAGACCGCTATATAGAAGTCAGCATATGTGGGACACAATCACAATATATACGTATATGTACATAACACGCATCACCCATCACGCAACCACAAAGCACACATTTATATTTTATTCATCACACAATAACAATGTAGCACAATACAACAACACAATGAGGATTTCAGAACTACATAGGCAGGTTAATAATATGATGACGTCATTAGAAGATTCAACCATACACATTACAGATTCACGACTACAATACTACAATACAACATATACGTAAACAACAGTTTGGAACAGCATTATTAGGGAGATTTGAATGGGACAATTAATAAATATTTACATCTCGCAATCACTTATATATATAATACTACAGATGACAGCCGGAAGTTATTCAGTATTAGTGCCATTTGAATGGGACGCATACAATATTGACAGTTCGGCAATCACTTATATATACAATACTACAGATGGCAGACGGGAAGTTCGGAATTATTATTGCGATTTTAATGGGACGCATACAATATTGACATCTCGGCAATCACTTATATATACAATACTACAGATGACAGCCGGAAGTTATTCAGCATTAGTGCGATTTTAATGGGACGCATATATTGACAGCTCGGCAATCACTTATATATATACAATACTACAGATGGCAGACGGGAAGTTCTGAATTATTATTGCGATTATAAAGGGACGCGTACAATATTGACAGCTCGGAAATCACTTATATATACAATACTACAGATGGCAGATGTTACTTTATCGTTTTCAAACAATGTTGCAGCAACAATGATCGATCACATTCGATGCACATTATACACAACTATGCACTTTCATTCATGTTAGCCTGGACGTGTGCTTGTTACTATAAGATCGCGTTTAAGAAATATTGATTACGCATATGATCAAACATTACAAACATGCACTGTATGTGTGATATTTGACACTTTCACATTGAGATTCATTGGGGGAAAACAACATTTCAGCAAACAACAAAAAAACGCCCACTGTGAAAGCATTCGCACTGCTGAATACAATCAGCAATCATTACAAACTCACTACCATTGGACTAATTGTACTATAAATCCCCCAAACAACATGGCCAAAGCATCACTTGTGATCCACATCAGATCAAGTGCATACCTTGTTACGCTGTTTTGAAAGATGGATGACGATGACATGGTAGACGCTGTTGGTGCAGCTATTGGAGAACTAGCTGTTGATCGAATCAGGCAGCCTCGGCGGCTCAGACTGAGACGAAGGGGTCGTCTGGTTCGAGGTCCTCGTGTCTACAGGGTGAGACCCACCTTGGAAAACATGAGCGACTTTGAGGTTTATGATAAGTATCGGCTCAATCGTGAACAGCTCATTGGCCTTTACGTTCTTCTTAAACCTCATTTGGAGCCACGTATAAGAATAAGGACTGCTGTCCCTGGCATGAGTAAGATGCTAAGTTGTCTATACGTCCTGGCCTCTGGGAGTTTTCAATCCGGAGAAATGTACATGCATGGCCTGGCTCAAGGTACATTCTCTGTGGTGTTTGATAACTTTCTGGACGCCATGGTACGTATCAGTAAGCAATACATAGGATTCCCACAAAATGATGGTGATTGGAGGCGCCTGAAGCGGGAATTCTTTGATATTGCTCAATTGCCCAATGTCTTGGGAGCCATAGATTGTACCCACATTGCGCTGCGTGCTCCAATTAATGAATTGCCCTTCAGAAATCGCAAACATTTTCATAGCCTCAACGTGCAGTATGTTTGTGACGCACAGATGAGGATTATGCATGTGTGTGCGAATTTTGGAGGAGCTAGTCATGATGCCCGCATCCTCTTTCAGTCGTCCCTGTGGAGACCGTTTGAGGAAAGACAAATGCCCCCTGGTTATCTCGTTGGTGAGTATTTGTGCACAACATGGTTAATTAGTTTGACAATTGCCACTGTAGTTTTAAAATGTTAGCGTAATGTTCAGCTATAGGATGCAATTTAACCATTTATTTTTATTTCCGCAAATGTCTAGTTTTAGTTCAATGCAGATATGTAGCATGTCTTACCTTAAATGCTCAGATAGAGAATGCAATGTAACCATTTAGTTTGCATTTTACACAAGGTCTGGTTTAGGAGAAATACGCATATGTAGCATGTCTTAGCTGAAATGGTAAGATATTAGCTAATGCAATTTAACCATGTCATTGTCTCTTTCCGCTAATGTCTACTTTTAGTTCAATGCAGACATGTAGCATGTCTTACCCTAAATGCTCAGATAGAGAATGCAATGTAACCATTTAGTTTGCATTTTACACAAGGTCTGGTTTAGGAGAAATACGCATATGTAGCATGTCTTAGCTGAAATGAGCAGACATCATCAACCGCAACTTTAGACGGTAAATAATAGAAGTTAGACTGGAGTATTGTCAATAGATGTGAACTCTAGGGAAATGACAAGGAGAGAATTGTGCAAACATGTTAGGATTGTTCATCAAATGCTAAAAATGTGTTTGATTTATTAATATAGGTGATGCTCTGGTCATTGGGTCCTGTAGCGAGTCTTTGCCACCTGGTTTTTAAAGAGGACATCAGCTGGTAAGTATAAATGTATGGACTGTTGCTGGCATGAATTGTACACAAATACATCATATGGCATACATTTTCAAAACTAGTATTTAGTTTACACATTACTTAAAATGTACATACTCAGAAAGGGATCCTCTAGCATAACTATCCTCTAGCATGACTATGGTTCAATGTCACACATTAGAGGTTTGTTCTGCTCAATATGACTCATCTTCACACTTGATAGAACATAACACAAGATGCTACACACGCTTAGTAAGCTAGTGACAGAAATTTATTCAGAAATGGGGGGTGGGAGAGGGGTACAGAACTGATTCACACACTTGTAGTAATAATTTTTATTAAACTTTTTCTGCC
>NC_069503.1:118186101-118336101 GCF_027579735.1 Bombina bombina
TTTATATTAAATTATAAGATATGATGAAAAAAATGATATCTTTAGAAAGTCCATTTAATGGCGAGAAAAACGGTATATAATATGTGTGGGTATAGTAAATGAGTAAGAGGAAAATTACAGCTAAACACTAACACTGCAGAAATGTAAAAATAGCCATTGTCATTAAGGGTAAGAAAACTGAAAAAATGGTCCGGTCATTAAGGGGTTAATCAAATTTTAAAAAAAACGGGCACTTTAGCATCAAAATTTACATTCACTTTAAGAATCTGTTGCTCATTGGATAACAGGAACAACCCCCACAAATGTATTATTGGACAGACCTCCTCAAGCTTGAAAATATGGCTTGGTTCTGCTACAAACATTCATTTTACAAACTGCTATAAATCATTATGTATTAAATTTAGCTTTTTTAATGGAAGAACTAAACAATAAATTCATTAGCACAGCATAAAAAATATAGAAAACAAATTAAATAAGTACAGTTTAGTTTTTTTTTTTAATATAAACTCAGTTTCTTATATGAAGTGAAATCGTTTACCATAATAAAATACAGAACACTATTTTATCAGCATTACATAAAACACAACAGTGTGAGGCTGTTAATAAAGATTTAGGTCAGGTTTTGCATATTACCGTTTAGCAGAAGCTCTGTAAGTATGAAGTCTCAGCCAATCGGATTGAACTTGAATCTGATTGGCTGATTCAATCAGGCAATCAGATTTTTCTACCTTAATTCCGATTGGCTGATAGAATCCTATCAGCCAATCGGAATTCGGCGGACGCCATCTTGGATGACGTCATTTAAAGGTATCTCATTCGTCGTTCAGTCGCCGGCCGGGATGGATGCTCCGCGTCGGCGGAGCGAAGAAAGAAGATTGAAGATGCCGCTTGATGGAAGATGCTGCCGGATGGAAGAAGACGTTGCTGCCGCTTGGAGAAAGACATCGCCGGGATGAAGAATTCTTCTTTGCCGCTTGGAGAAAGACATCGCCGGGATGAAGAATTCTTCTTTGCCGCTTGGATAGACATCGCCCGGATCGGATGAGGAGTTCGGCCCGGCGTGGTGAAGACAAGGTAGGGAGATCTTCAGGGGGGTAGTGTTAGGTTTATTTAAGGGGGGTTTGGGTGGGTTTAGATTAGGGGTATGTGGGTGGTGGGTTGTAATGTTGGGGGGGGGGGTTGTGTTTTTTTTTTTCAGGCAAAAGAGCAGTTTTCTTTGGGGCATGCCCCGCAAAGGGCCCTTTTAAGGGCTGGTAAGGTAAAAGAGCTTTGAACTTGTTTAATTTAGAATAGGGTAGGGCATCTTTTTATTTTGGGGGTTTATTATTTTATTAGGGGGCTTAGAATAGGTGTAATTAGCTTAAAAATCTTGAAATCTTTTTTTTTATTTTTTGTAATTTAGTGTTTGTTTTTTTTGTAATTTAGTTTAGTTTATTTAATTGTATTTTTAGATAGATATTTGTAGTTTATTTAATTTATTGATAGTGTAGGTGTATTTGTAACTTAGGTTAGGATTTATTTTACAGGTAATTGGGTAATTATTTTAACTAGGTAGATATTAAATAGTTAATAACTATTTAATAGCTATTATACCTAGTTAAAATAATTAACAATTTACCTGTAAAATAAATATAAACCCTAACATAGCTACAATGTAATTATTAATTATATTGTAGCTATCTTAGGGTTTATTTTATAGGTAAGTATTTAGATTTAAATAGGAATATTTTAGTTTATAATATGAATTAGATTAATTTAATAAGAATTTAGTTAGGGGTGTTAGGGTTAGATAGAGTTAATATAGTTAATATAAATACTATAGTAACTATATTAACCCTAATATAATTAGGGTTAATATAGTTAATATATATATAATGTAATAACTATATTAACTATAATATACTTAGGGTTAATATAGATAATATAGCTGGCGGCGGGGTAGGTAGATTCAATTAGGGGTTAATAATTTTAATATAGATGGCGGCGGTGTAAGGGGCTTACATTAGGGGTTAATACTATTAATATAGGTGGCGGCGGTGTAGGGAGGGCAGGTTATAGGGCAAAAGAGCTGTTTACTTTGGGGCAAAGCCCCGCAAAAGGCCCTTTTCAGGGCTGGTAATAGAGCTTATTACTTTAGGGGGATTAGATTAGGGGTTAATAATATTAATATAGCTGGCGGCGGTATAGGGGGATTAGATTAGGGGTTAATAATTTTTATATAGGTGGCGGCGGTGTAAGGGGTCAGATTAGGGGATAGATAAGGTAGATGGCGGCGGTGTAAGGGGTTCACATTAGGGGATAGATCAGTTAGATGGTGGCGGTTTTAGGGGCTCACAGTAGGGGGTTAGTTTATGTAGATGGCGGCGGGGTCCTGGAGCGGCGGTTTAGGGGTTAATAACTTTATTAGGGATTGCGGCGGGGGATCGCGGTTGACAGGTAGATAGACATTGCGCATGCATTAGGTGTTAGGTTTTATTTAGCAGATCGCGGGTGACAGCTAGATAGACATTGCGCATGCGTTAGGTGTTAGGTTTATTTTCTAGCTAGTTTAGGGAGTTACGGGGCTCCAATAGTCAGCGTAAGGCTTCTTACGGCTGCTTTTTGTGGCGTGGTGAAAATGGAGTAAGATTTCTCCATTTTCGCCACGTAAGTCCTTACGCTGTATATTGGATACCAAACTGCGCTGGTTTGGTATACCTGCCTATAGCCCAAAAAACTACGGGCGACGGCAGAAATATACGCGCGTAACTTCTAAGTTACGCCGTATATAGGATACCAAACCAGCGCAAATATTGGCGTCGCCGGCTTTTTTTTATCGGATCGACCCCCTAGTTATCTAATCACAAGAGATAAATGTGTGCAGGCACCAATCAGCAGCTAGCTCCCACTAGTGGAGGATATGTGCATATTCTTTTTAAACAAGGGGTACAAAGAAAACAAAGCACATCTAAAAGAAGTTAATTTAGATTGAAATAGTTTTTATTATTGTTGTACAGTGTGAACAATACATGGGTCAGTTCGGTGGAAAAAAAAAAAAACAGCTGACAAATTTCAAACAAATGTAAGCCATTTAACAGATTCTAATAGTCCACCGCTTCCTCCTTTTTAATGAGTTCTGTTAGTCACTCTTTACCATGTGTCGTCAATCATAGCTCCTATTGAAGCCAACAATTATTTATTTAATTTTCTGAATCTAAACAAATATAACAATCAACATATTTAACTAATGTAACCCCTATGCCAGTCAACTGCATAAATCATATTAATAAATGAGTAATAAACGTTTCTTAACAAATCATCGTACCTTATGAACCCTCAGAGCGCATCTTCCAATCCCTCCCATCTTCTCCTATACTCATATCTTTGTCTCCTTCTGTCTCTCCTGTTATCTCGTCCTTATATTTGCTTCTCATTTAGAATCCAATAGAACCAAACTTGGTTGAAGACTTCAACTGTATCCTGTATGTAAGCAGCTGTCTGACACATGTCAAACATGTTTCTAATCCTTCCAAGTATCTCCCCCCTCTCTGGCACTCCTAGTTTCCAGTGTTTTGCTATAGCTGTGCGGGTCACTGTACATAAGATTCTAATTAACTTATTTATTGGTGTGTTAAACCTCAAATCATCGACGTTCAATAGTGCCTGCATAGGTGTCAATATAACTTGATCCTCTAGTATGGTGGTTAACATCTTGGACAGGTCTAGCCAAACCCTCTGAACATTTGGGCATTCCCACCACATATGAAAATATGTACCTAATTGCGTGCAACCTCTATAACACTGTGTGGTGCCACCCTTAACCATGTGCGCTGTTTTTAGAGGGGTCAAATACCAGCGGAAAGTTGTCTTTATATTGTTTTCCCTCAGATCCGCTCCCAATAAGCCTCTAGCTGAGTTTAAAAAAATCTGGTTCCATGTTGTTAAGTCAAATGTTCTCTCTAAGTCCGCTTCCCACCGAAGAATGATAGGAGATTTTGTTGTTGTGTGTGATTCTTGGATGTGTAAATATAAATGTGATATCGCACTTTTCTGTCTAAACTCCGCACTGCACAACCTCTCAAAGATGGTTGTGCCTTTGGACTCTATTCCAAACCTAAGATATGATGTAACAGCCGAAGCTATCTGTAAGTATAAAAACCAGGGAAGGCGTATCATTCCAAGTTTATCTTGAAGCTGTTGATACGTTATAATTTTCTTGTTGACCAAGAAGTCTGCTATTCTATATAAATCTTTGTGTGCCCATTTATCTATGAGGCGACTAGATTCTCTGGAAACTATATATTTTATGGGTCTTATTAAAGAATTAGCCGGTAAAAATGCATATTGTTTGTTGTATATTTCTAGTTGTTTGATCGTCGTCTTGGTAATTAGGTTCTGAGAAATCTTAAGTCTCTCATCAGTATTTTTGCCCCATAGTATATCTCCTGGGTCATCATAACCCCCTACGAGTGCTTCTAATTTAGGCCATAGTATGTCCTCCTGTCTTCTCCCTAAGAGAGAGTTTTGGGCCAGTCTAGCTGCCGAGTAATAGTCCCTTAGATTTGGGAGTCCCACTCCCCCCAACTGTCTGTGTCTAGTGAGTGTGTCATGAGGTATCCTTGCGTGTCTAGACCCTCTAAGATATTTATGAAGGTCTGTTTGAAGAGCTTTCAGGTCAGATTTATCTATGCTTATGGGTAAGGTACGGAACAAATACAGGAGTCTCGGGAGTACTGTCATCTTAATTGACGAAAGTCTCCCATACCAGGAGAAGTTATAACTCTTCCATTTCTGCAAATCAGCTCTAATCGACTTAAACATGGGTATATAGTTAGCTTTATATAGGTGAGAAGAGTGTGTCGTTAGTTTTATCCCCAAATATTTCAAGTCACTTTTCACCCAGTCAAAATCAAAATTTGTTTCAATCAGTTTGATGGTCTGCTTTGGTAAGTTTAATGGGAGTGCTTCGCATTTGTCTAGATTTAATTTGTATCCCGAAACGTCCGAAAATTGTTGTATGATGTCATATATGTGAGGGAGAGAAATGAGTGGTTTTGTTACTGTCAGCAGCACATCGTCCGCAAATAGTGCAATTTTGTGCTGGGACTGCTGTATTTGCAAGCCAGTAATGATTGGGGAATTTCTTATGTTTGCAGCTAATGGCTCAATGCAGAGCGCAAAAAGGAGGGGTGAAAGTGGGCAACCCTGTCTTGTGCCATTGAGAATTTTAAAAGTTGCAGATTGGTGTCCTATTGCTCTGATATATGCTGTTGGTGTTGAATATAAGCTTTTCATTGCTTTCATGAAAGATCCCGTAAATCCCATCTTTATCAGCACCGTGTTCATGTATACCCAGTCCACTCTATCGAACGCCTTCTCCGCATCCAATGACAGGATCAGAGAAGGCGTCCGCTCGCGTTGTAAGTAGTCTATAACCGTAATCATTCGTCTGATATTGTCTGGAGCCTCTCTATTTTTTACAAAGCCAACCTGATCTGGATGTATGATAGAGGGTAAGATGTGTTTCAGGCGATTGGCAAGTATTTTGGTCAAGATTTTCATATCCTGGTTTATTAAAGATATGGGTCTATAGTTTGAGCACAGCGAAGCATTTCTACCTTTTTTGGGGATTACAATTATCTTGGCTTGTAGGAGGTCGGTGGGTATAGGTTGGCCCTCCAGTACATGGTTGGCAAATTTAACTATGTGGGGGGTCAATAGCTGTTTAAAAAGCCTATAGTATTCCCCCGGGAATCCATCCGGTCCCGGGGCTTTGCCTGGTTTGAGCTCTTTTATGGCCAATACCACTTCAGCATGTGTAACAGCTGAGTTTAACTGGTCTCGATCTTCCTCAGTTAATTGTGGTAGCTTCGCGGAGTTCAAAAACCTTTCGAGAATAGTCTGGGTTTGGGTGTTGTGTTGGACTTTCTCCCCATCATATAGCTTTTTATAGTAATCTGCAAAAGTGTTCACAATTTCTTGTGGGTGAGATGTGATATTGCCTGATGTGTTCTGTATGTGTGGAATGGACATTGACTGGTACTCCTCTCTAATTTTTTTAGCTAAATACCTATCAGGCTTATTTGCATAGATAAAATAATTAGCTTTAAGCCTTTGGGCTGCCCTAATAGAATTGTCGTTTAATAATGTTAGTAGATCTGCCTTCTTTTGGTTTAGGGAGTTCAATATATTTTGGGAGCCAGTCTGTTTATGTTCCTTTTCTAAAAGATTAATGTCTTGCTGGAGCTGCAGATAGCGAATGTTAGCTTGTTTTTTGTAATTTGTTTTTTCTTTTATTAATAGTCCTCTGAAAACTGATTTGTGGGCTGCCCACACCGAGATAGGGTTTGTTGTGGAGTCTGTATTAATTCTCCAGTAGTCACTCATGTCTTTTAGTAATCTGTCTTTTGTGGTAGGATGTTTCAGGCAGGTCGGGTCGAAAGTCCATGTTTTGGTTCTGTTTGGTTCCATAAGGGATCCCAGGAGAAGCTGTGTAATAGAATGGTCCGACCAAACACAAGTGTGGATATGTGCCTCACGTAGTGTAGGTTGCAATATTTGACTTGTGAAAACATAATCAATTTTTGTGTAGCATTTATGCGCTGAGGAGTAATAAGTTGTGTCAGTAGTATCGCCGTACAGTGTGACCCATGTATCTTGTAACCCGTGTGGCCGGAATAGTTCACCAACCTTCCTAGCTATGCTTTGTTGTCTTATTTTCTTTTTTGAAATGTTCCCTGTCGTCGCCCTCCCTAGTGCTACAAGGTCTATATTGAAATCCCCCGCCAATATGATTCTCGATCTGGACCAGTTGGTAAGCAAATTAGTTATACATCTAAAGAATGGTTCTTGTTGCTCATTGGGTGCATAGATATTGCATAGGAGTACTTCAGTTCCCTGTATATTCCCCCTCACTATTAGATAGCGGCCCTCACTATCTTTCACTGTGTCTTTGTGTTCAAAACCCAAGGATGAATGAATCAGTATAGAGACTCCCCTAGTTTTAGTGTTAGCGGTGGAATGAAAGTGCTGCGAATATTCTTTGGACCAATATTTGGGTATTTGTGTTTTCAGAAAGTGAGTTTCCTGTAAGAATAAAATATTTGCTTTAAGCTTCCTATATTGTGTTAGTGCAGTCCTCCTTTTTATGTCTGAATTAAGGCCTCTCACATTATGTGAAATCAAGTTTACTCCAGGAAAGTGTAGTGTTTCAGCCATAACAATATTTCAGTAAAATAATGCATACATCAGTATATAACCATCTCTTTTCGATATTTAGGTAACCTGAAGTGTCAGATTCTGTGCTATTCTGTAAGTCCATTCCTACAGTCCCTGTATTTTTAACCTCGGTGTAGCGCCCCAAAAAGGTGTTAACGAAGATGCAGTTGACTTGGCACAAAACAAACCAATTAAATAACATAACAAAATTTACATAATCCTGTAATAAAAAACAGTAATAACAATACAAAATTTCCCTAATTTGCATTGATATAACATATAACCAGTGATACTTTGTAGCTCATACTATTACCCTTGTTTACCATAGGTGGTAGTGGATGAAGAATAATAAAATTGAAGAGCAGTGTTAGGTTAACAAAATAATCTGTGTATACAAAATAAGTTCTAGTGGTTTCAGCTCACCATCCATGACAGTCTAAGTATGTTGCATATAATTTTCAAAATACATCTCTGATAGTGTTTTAGAAAAGAGTCTCACCAATCTCCTAAATTCGATCTGCCACCAATAAAGTTCCAGTCAGATAAGGAATCATGTCTTGGATCGTTTATTATTCACTTTAATCCAACTGGATCTCTTGAGAGGATGTGTTAAGATTGGTGTCCCTCTCCTCTCCTTGAGATCGGGATCAGGCGGTATGTCCGGTGCTTCGATACCTAAGGTCCTACAAGCCCCAGGAATCTCCTGTATTGTCTTGATTGAAGTTATCTTACCATCTTTAAGTATGTTAAGGGCAAACGGAAAACCCCAGCGATATGTGATCTGGCGTTTTCTGAGCAATGAGGTTAATGGTCGAAGTGTGCTTCGTCGTTGTAGTGTTTTCACACATAGATCCTGAAAGAATTGCACCACGTTCCCCTGGTATTTAAACGTGGGGTTCTTCCGAGATGCATTCAAGATTTTTTCTTTATCAAGGAACCTGAGGAATTTGATGATCACATCCCTTGGTGGCATATCTTTCTGCGGTCTGGCCCTGAGTGCTCTATGGGCCCTTTCGATTTGGTATTCTGTGTCATCTGTAGCCCCTGTGACAGCTTTAAAGAGGCCTTGTAAATAAGATAAAAGGTCAGCTGGTCCAATCGATTCCGGTATACCCTTTATCCGGAGGTTCGACCTCCTAGTGCGATTCTCAATGTCCTCCATTTTGTCTTGGAGGTCATCTATTTGTTGTTGTTGGAGGGAGATTTTTGCGACATAACAGCTACATTTTCCTCAATATCCTCCTTGTCATTCTCTAGGGCTTCCACCCTGTTTCCCATTTCAAGCATTTCGTTCTTGATTTCTGTTAGACTGGAAGTCACTGTAGTATGTAGACTATCAATTTTATCCCAGAGCTTTTAAAAATTTGATGCAATGTCCTGTTTTGACACCAGCATACTGAGGTCTGCTTTGGTTACCGGTGTTTGATCGTCTGCAGGCTTGCTTTGTTCAGACTCTAAATCAGAATCCTCTTCTGCCTCCATTGCGGTAGTTTCTAGCTGTTTATGGGCTGCATTGGATCTAAGAAATGTATCCATAGATGTAAGCTTATTGAGTTTGTCAGTTTTTTGAAACCTTCTGGTAGACATTATGAATCAGGCCAGGAGTGCAGGCAACCTTGCTCGTTTCTGTGCAGAGTGATGAATATATATATCTTTTGTGCCCTCAGATGCTGCTGCCAAGAGACAGCGTCCCATTTATTGTGGGTAAATTTGTGGCTTAGTTCTCCTTTGCATAAACACCAGTGAGATTTATAATAGCTGCCAGCAGTGTTCCGGTTCAGGTATTTCAATGATAGTTCACTTTCTGCAGATGTATGTGGTCCTTACAGCTTGCTCTATATATCATCATTATCGCATCTACACAGTTTGTAGTCCTCTCATTGAGGTATTCTAGCCATGGTGTGCAAAAATATAAGGTTCAATGCTCATCAGCCTGAGAGATGTTTATGTGCGTATCTTGGCGCTCTTTCTGTAATGCTTCACCATTATTTTTTGTGTCCCCCTCTTGTGGTTTGTGTGCCCTTTAAACCCAGTTACCTCTTGTACTGGTCTTGCATCTTGATGTCATATCGAGCAGTGAAATCAGAACCACCAACAGTCATTCCCTTGTCTACTTCGAGAGAGATAATAGTTAGCTGCGCATGGCCTCCAAGATGGCGTCCGCTGTATATATGCGTGTCTTGCAAAGTTGCTATCGGGCGGATTTCCTCACTTTTTCTTAGAGAATTTCTCTCCGGATTGTAGCCGGGAACTGTACCATCAACCGCATTGCCTTGTTAGCCTCTTGGTGTGTAGTTATATGGCATTATTCACCTATTTTGCTGTATCACATACCGGAGCTCAGCTCTCACACATCCATCCGTGTGTGCTGCTAGGCTCCGCCCCCTAAAAGAAGTTAATTTAAAGGGACATGAAACCATTTTTTCTTTCATGATTCAGAAAGAGCATGGAATTTTAAACAACTTTCCAATTTACTTCTATTGTCTAATTTGCTTAATTCTCTTGATATCATTTGTTGAAAAGCATATCTAAATAGGCTGAGAAGCTGCCGATTGGTGGATACAAATGGGTGACTCGTGTGATTGGCTCACCTATGTGCATTGCTATTTCTTCAACAAATGATATCTAAAGAACTAAGCAAAATAGAAAATAGAAGTAAATTGGAAAGTTCTTTAAAATCGTATTCTCTATCCACTAGATTTGGAGTTTTGTCGGTAACGACCCGAAAAACTAACGCCGGCTTTTTTCTGGCCGCACCATAAAAATAACTCTGGTATTGAGAGTCCACATAAAGGCTGCGTTAGGCTCCAAAAAAGGAGCGTAGAGCATTTTTAACGCAGCTTCAACTCTCAATACCAGAGTTGCTTACGCAAGCGGCCAGCCTAAAAAACGTGCTCGTGCACGATTCCCCCATAGGAAACAATGGGGCTGTATGAGCTGAAAAAAAACCTAACACCTGCAAAAAAGCCGCGTTCAGCTCTTAACGCAGCCCCATTGTTTGCTATGGGGAAACACTTCCTACGTCTGCACCTAACACCCTAACATGTACCCCGAGTCTAAACACCCCTAACCTTACACTTATTAACCCCTAATCTGCCGCCCCCGCTATCGCTGACACCTGCATTTTATTTTTAACCCCTAATCTGCCGCTCCGTAAACCGCCGCTACTTACATTATCCCTATGTACCCCTAATCTGCTGCCCCTAACACCGCCGACCCCTATATTATATTTATTAACCCCTAATCTGCCCCCCTCAACGTCGCCTCCATCTGCCTACACTTATTAACGTGCACTATAAATAATTGAAGCGGCACCAGGATCCAGTTGCTTGTTAAAACTGCTTTATTTTTAGTAGTGTGCAATCTTCAAACAAAGCAGTAAAATTTATCTCCAGATAAATGTGCACTATAAATAATTAGCAAGTTGTCACTTCATGTGAGTTCGTCTATGCACTGTTTGTCACGAAAAATTCTACTGCTTTGTTTGAAGATTGCACACTACTAAAAATAAAGCAGTTTTAACAAGCAACTGGATCCTGGTGCCGCTTCAATTATTTATAGTGCACATTTATCTGGAGATCGGGCAGGCACAGAGTAACCAGTTGAAAGTTAGCCGCAATCACACTCACCTACACTGCAGTAAACAGCCGCGGGGAGATCCGACTCACAACAGAGGGCTAACCGGAAGCGGAGTCCCGGGTGACGTCAGACGCTACACAGCCGAAACTGGAGAGAGCCCAGGAGGGGAGCGGATACTCGGCGGAGACCTTGAAAGGAGCCAGAGGGGTTTTCCACAACGCTCAGCTTTTGGTAACAAGCACGAGTGCTCCCTGTGGACGGGCCAATACAGCACTACAGGCAGAGGAGAACCGGATAGCCCTCAGGAGTCGGTGAGTAAAGCGGAACGAAATCGCTATTGCAAGATATTTATCCAGCACAAAAGTATATTTTGTAACAAATCTCTTTACTGGTGCTCACACATAAGTGACTCTTTATACACTTATTAACCCCTAATCTGCCGACCGCAAAGCGCCGCCACCTACGTTATCCTTATGTACCCCTAATCTGCTGCCCCTAACACCGCCGACCCCTATATTATATTTATTAACCCCTAATCTGCCCCCCTCAACGTCGCCTCCACCTGCCTACACTTATTAACCCCTAATCTGCCGACCGGACCTGAGCGCTACTATAATAAAGTTATTAACCCCTAATCCGCCTCACTAACCCTATAATAAATAGTATTAACCCCTAATCTGCCCTCCCTAACATCGCCGACACCTAACTTTAATTATTAACCCCTAATCTGCCGACTGGAGCTCACCGCTACTCTAATAAATGTATTAACCCCTAAAGCTAAGTCTAACCCTAACACTAACACCCCCTTAAGTTAAATATAATTTAAATCTAACAAAATTAATTAACTCTTATTAAATAAATTATTCCTATTTAAAGCTAAATACTTACCTGTAAAATAAATCCTAATATAGCTACAATATAAATTATAATTATATTATAGCTATTTTAGGATTAATATTTATTTTACAGGTAACTTTGTATTTATTTTAACCAGGTACAATAGCTATTAAATAGTTAAGAACTATTTAATAGTTACCTAGTTAAAATAATAACAAATTTACCTGTAAAATAAATCCTAACCTAAGTTACAATTAAACCTAACACTACCCTATCAATAAATTAATTAAATACAATACCTACAATTACCTACAATTAACCTAACACTACACTATCAATAAATTAATTAAACACAATTGCTACAAATAAATACAATTAAATAAACTAACTAAAGTACAAAAAATAAAAAAGAACTAAGTTACAAAAAATAAAAAAATATTTACAAACATTAGAAAAATATTACAACAATTTTAAACTAATTACACCTACTCTAAGCCCCCTAATAAAATAACAAAGCCCCCCAAAATAAAAAAATGCCCTACCCTATTCTAAATTACTAAAGTTCAAAGCTCTTTTACCTTACCAGCCCTGAACAGGGCCCTTTGCGGGGCATGCCCCAAGAAATACAGCTCTTTTGCCTGTAAAAAAAAACATACAATACCCAAGCCCCCCAACATTACAACCCACTAGACATGTGCGGTTCGTTTCGGATTAATTCGGAAATTCGGTAAATTCGGTAAATTCGGAGATTCGGATCGATTCGGATTTCCGAATTAAAATACTTCCGAATCTACCGAATGAATCCGAAATAGCTGCCGTATCTCCGAATAAATCCGAATTAGTTCGGTAAAATTCGGCATTTCCCCATAGGAAACAATGGGAGTTTCGGCTGAAAAAAAAAACTAACACCGCAGCCCCATTGTTTCCTATGGGGAAACACTAAGTCTGCACCTAACACCCTAACATGTACCCCGAGTCTCTAAACACCCCTAATCTAACACTTATTAACCCCTAATCTGCCGCCCCCGCTATCGCTGACACCTGTATTATCTTATTAACCCCTAATCTGCCGACCGAATATCGCCGCCACCTACATTATAACTATTAACCCCTAATCTGCTGTCCCTAACACCGCCGACCCCTACATTATAGTTATTAACCCCTAATCTGCCCCCCCCAACGTCGCCGCAATCTAACTACAAGTATTAACCCCTAATCTGCCGACCCGATATCGCCGCCGCCTACATTATAGCTATTAACCCCTAATCTGCTGTCCCTAACACCGCCGACCCCTACATTATAGTTATTAACCCCTAATCTGCCCCCCCCAACGTCGCCGCAATCTAACTACAAGTATTAACCCCTAATCTGCCGACCCGATATCGCCGCCGCCTACATTATAGATATTAACCCCTAATCTGCTGTCCCTAACACCGCCGACCCCTACATTATAGTTATTAACCCCTAATCTGCCCCCCCCAACGTCGCCGCGAGCTAACTACAAGTATTAACCCCTAATCTGCCGACCCGATATCGCCGCCGCCTACATTATAGCTATTAACCCCTAATCTGCTGTCCCTAACACCGCCGACCCCTACATTATAGTTATTAACCCCTAATCTGCCCCCCCCCAACGTCGCCGCAATCTAACTACAAGTATTAACCCCTAATCTGCCGACCGCAAATCGCTGCAACTATAATAAATGTATTAACCCCTAAACCGCCGCACTCCCGCCTCGCAAACACTATAATACATTTTATTAACCCATAATCTGCCCTCCCTAACATCGCCGCCACCTACCTACAATTATTAACCCCTAATCTCCTGCCTGCACCGTCGCCGCTACTATAATAAGGTTATTAACCCCTAAACCTAAGTCTAACCCTAACACTAACACCCCCTAACTTAAATATAATTTAAATAAAACGAAATAAATTTACTATAGTTAAATAAATTAATCCTATTTAAAACTAAAGACTTACCTGTAAAATAAACCCTAATATAGCTGCAATATAACTAATACTTACATTGTAGCTATTTTAGGATTTATTTTTATTTTACAGGCAACTTTGTATTTATTTTAACTAGGTACAATAGTTATTAAATAGTTATTAACTATTTAATAGCTTACCTAGCTAAAATAAATACAAATTTACCTGTAAAATAAATCCTAACCTAAGTTACAATTACACCTAACACTACACTATCATTAAATAAATGAATCCTATTTAAAACTAAAGACTTACCTGTAAAATAAACCCTAATATAGCTGCAATATAACTAATAGTTACATTGTAGCTATTTTAGCATTTATATTTATTGTACAGGCAACTTTGTATTTATTTTAACTAGGTACAATAGCTATTAAATAGTTATTGACTAATTAATAGCTAACTAGTTAAAATAATTACAAAATTACCTGTAAAATAAATCCTAACCTAAGTTACAATAAAACCTAACACTACACTATCATTAAATAAATTAACTACAAGTACCTACAATTATCTACAATTAAATAAACTAAAGTACAAAACCCCCCCACTAAATTACAAAAAATAAAAAACCACTAAATTACAAAAAAAAAAAAAAATATTACAAGAATTTTAAACTAATTACACCTAATCTAAGCCCCCTAATAAAATAACAAAGCCCCCCAAAATAAAAAAATGCCCTACCCTATACTAAATTTCAAAAGTTAACAGCTCTATTACCTTACCAGCCCTGAACAGGGCCCTTTGCGGGGCATGCCCCAAAGAAAACAGCTCTTTTGCATGTAAAAAAAAAACACAATCCCCCCCCCCCACATTACAACCCACCACCCACATACCCCTACTCTAACCCAAACCCCCCTTAAATAAACCTAACACTACCCCCCTGAAGATCTCCCTACCTTGAGTCGTGTTCACCCAGCCGGGCCGAAGTCTTCATCCGATGGGGCAGAAGAGGACATCCAGACCGGCAGAAGTCTTCATCCAAGCGGGGCAAGAAGAGGTCTTCCATCCATCATACAAGTACCAAAAAACAAACAAACACTAAATTATCAAAAATAATAAAATATTACAATAATTTTAAACTAATTACACCTAATCTAAGCCCCCTACTAGCTATTAATATAGCTACAATATAACTAATAGTTACATTGTAGCTATTTTAGGATTTATATTTATTTTACAGGCAACTTTGTATTTATTTTAACTAGGTACAATAGCTATTAAATAGTTAATAACTATTTAATAACTACCTAGCTAAAATAAATACAAATTTACCTGTAAAATAAACCCTAACCTAAGTTACAATTACACCTAACACTACACTGTCATTAAATTAACTAAATAAATTAATCCTATATAAAACTAAATACTTACCTGTAAAATAAACCCTAATATAGCTACAATATAACTAATAGTTACATTGTAGCTATTTTAGCATTTATATTTATTTTACAGGCAACTTTGTATTTATTTTAACTAGGTACAATAGCTATTAAATAGATATTTACTGTTTAATAGCTACCTAGTTAAAATAATTACAAAATTACCTGTAAAATAAATCCTAACCTAAGTTACTATTAAACCTAACACTACACTATCATTAAATAAATTAACTACAAGTACCTACAATTAAATACAATGAAATAAACTAAACTAAAGTACAAAAAAAACAAACACTAAATTACAAAAAATAAAAAAAATTGCAAGAATTTTAAACTAATTACACCTAATCTAAGCCCCCTAATAAAATAACAAAGCCCCCCAAAATAAAAAAATGCCCTACCCTATACTAAATTACAAAAGTAATCAGCTCTATTACCTTACCAGCCCTGAACAGGGCCTTTTGCGGGGCATGCCCCAAAGAAAACAGCTCTTTTGCCTGTAAAAAAAAACACAATACCCCCCCCCCCCACACATTACAACCCACCACCCACATACCCCTACTCTAACCCAAACCCCCCTTAAATAAACCTAACACTACCCCCCTGAAGATCTCTCTACCGTGTCTTCACCCAGCGGGCCGAAGTCTTCATCCGATGGGGCAGAAGAGGACATCCAGACTGGCAGAAGTCTTCATCCAAGCGGGGCAAGAAGAGGTCTTCCATCCATCAGAAGTCTTGATCCAGGCGGCATCTTCTCTGTTCATCCATCGGGAGTGGAGCGGCAGCATCCTGAAGACATCCCACGCAGAGCATCCTCTTCTTTCTTGATCCGACGACTAGGTGACTGTACCTTTAAGTGACGTCATCCAAGATGGCGTCCCTTGAATTCCGATTGGCTGATAGGATTCTATCAGCCAATCGGAATTAAGGTAGGAAAAATCTGATTGGCTGATTCAATCAGCCAATCAGATTCAAGTTCAATCCGATTGGCTGATGGAATCAGCCAATCAGATTGACCTTGCATTCTATTGGCTGTTCCGATCAGCCAATAGAATGCGAGCTCAATCTGATTGGCTGATTCCATCAGCCAATCGGATTGAACTTGAATCTGATTGGCTGATTAAATCAGCCAATCAGATTTTTCCTACCTTAATTCCGATTGGCTGATAGGATTCTATCAGCCAATCGGAATTCAAGGGACGCCATCTTGGATGACGTCACTTAAAGGTACAGTCACCTAGTCGTCGGATCAAGAAAGAAGAGGATGCTCTGCGTGGGATGTCTTCAGGATGCTGCCGCTCCGCTCCCGATGGATGAACAGAGAAGATGCCGCCTGGATCAAGACTTCTGATGGATGGAAGACCTCTTCTTGCCCCGCTTGGATGAAGACTTCTGCCGGTCTGGATGTCCTCTTCTGCCCGATCGGATGAAGACTTCGGCCCGCTGGGTGAAGACACGGTAGAGAGATCTTCAGGGGGGTAGTGTTAGGTTTATTTAAGGGGGGTTTGGGTTAGAGTAGGGGTATGTGGGTGGTGGGTTGTAATGTGGGGGGGTATTGTGTTTTTTTTTACAGGCAAAAGAGCTGTTTTCTTTGGGGCATGCCCCGCAAAAGGCCCTGTTCAGGGCTGGTAAGGTAATAGAGCTGATTACTTTTGTAATTTAGTATAGGGTAGGGCATTTTTTTATTTTGGGGGGCTTTGTTATTTTATTAGGGGGCTTAGATTAGGTGTAATTAGTTTAAAATTCTTGCAATTTTTTTTATTTTTTGTAATTTAGTGTTTGTTTTTTTTGTACTTTAGTTTAGTTTATTTCATTGTATTTAATTGTAGGTACTTGTAGTTAATTTATTTAATGATAGTGTAGTGTTAGGTTTAATAGTAACTTAGGTTAGGATTTATTTTACAGGTAATTTTGTAATTATTTTAACTAGGTAGCTATTAAACAGTAAATATCTATTTAATAGCTATTGTACCTAGTTAAAATAAATACAAAGTTGCCTGTAAAATAAATATAAATGCTAAAATAGCTACAATGTAACTATTAGTTATATTGTAGCTATATTAGAGTTTATTTTACAGGTAAGTATTTAGTTTTATATAGGATTAATTTATTTAGTTAATTTAATGACAGTGTAGTGTTAGGTGTAATTGTAACTTAGGTTAGGGTTTATTTTACAGGTAAATTTGTATTTATTTTAGCTAGGTAGTTATTAAATAGTTATTAACTATTTAATAGCTATTGTACCTAGTTAAAATAAATACAAAGTTGCCTGTAAAATAAATATAAATCCTAAAATAGCTACAATGTAACTATTAGTTATATTGTAGCTATATTAATAGCTAGTAGGGGGCTTAGATTAGGTGTAATTAGTTTAAAATTATTGTAATATTTTATTATTCTTGCTAATTTAGTGTTTGTTTATTTTTTTGTACTTTTCTGATGGATGGAAGACCTCTTCTTGCCCCGCTTGGATGAAGACTTCTGCTGGTCTGGATGTCCTCTTCTGCCCCATCGGATGAAGACTTCGGCCCGGCTGGGTGAACACGACTCAAGGTAGGGAGATCTTCAGGGGGGTAGTGTTAGGTTTATTTAAGGGGGGTTTGGGTTAGAGTAGGGGTATGTGGGTGGTGGGTTGTAATGTGGGGGGGGGGGTATTGTGTTTTTTTTTAACAGGCAAAAGAGCTGTTTTCTTTGGGGCATGCCCCGCAAAAGGCCCTGTTCAGGGCTGGTAAGGTAATAGAGCTGTTAACTTTTGTAATTTAGTATAGGGTAGGGCATTTTTTTTTATTTTGGGGGGCTTTGTTATTTTATTAGGGGGCTTAGATTAGGTGTAATTAGTTTAAAATTCTTGTAATATTTTTTTTTTTTTTTGTAATTTAGTGGTTTTTTATTTTTTGTAATTTAGTGGGGGGGTTTTGTACTTTAGTTTATTTAATTGTAGATAATTGTAGGTACTTGTAGTTAATTTATTTAATGACAGTGTAGTGTTAGGTTTAATTGTAACTTAGGTTAGGATTTATTTTACAGGTAATTTTGTAATTATTTTAACTAGGTAGCTATTAATTAGTCAATAACTATTTAATAGCTTTTGTACCTAGTTAAAATAAATACAAAGTTGCCTGTAAAATAAATATAAATGCTAAAATAGCTACAATGTAACTATTAGTTATATTGCGGCTATATTAGGGTTTATTTTACAGGTAAGTATTTAGTTTTAAATATGATTCATTTATTTAATGATAGTGTAGTGTTAGGTGTAATTGTAACTTAGGTTAGGATTTATTTTACAGGTAAATTTGTAATTATTTTAACTAGGTAGCTATTAAACAGTAAATATCTATTTAATAGCTATTGTACCTAGTTAAAATAAATACAAAGTTGCCTGTAAAATAAATATAAATGCTAAAATAGCTACAATGTAACTATTAGTTATATTGCAGCTATCTTAGGGTTTATTTTACAGGTAAGTCTTTAGTTTTAAATAGGATTCATTTATTTAACTATAGTAAATTTATTTCGTTTTATTTAAATTATATTTAAGTTAGGGGGTGTTAGTGTTAGGGTTAGACTTAGGTTTAGGGGTTAATAACCTTATTATAGTAGCGGCGACGGTGCGGGCAGGAGATTAGGGGTTAATAATTGTAGGTAGGTGGCGGCGATGTTAGGGAGGGCAGATTAGGGGTTAATAAAATGTATTATAGTGTTTGCGAGGCGGGAGTGCGGCGGTTTAGGGGTTAATACATTTATTATAGTGGCGGCGATTTGCGGTCGGCAGATTAGGGGTTAATACTTGTAGTTAGATTGCGGGGACGTTGGGGGGGGGCAGATTAGGGGTTAATAACTATAATGTAGGGGGTCGGCGGTGTTAGGGACAGCAGATTAGAGGTTAATAGCTATAATGTAGGCGGCGGCGATATCGGGTCGGCAGATTAGGGGTTAATACTTGTAGTTAGATTGCGGCGACGTTGGGGGAGGCAGATTAGGGGTTAATAACTATAATGTAGGGGTCGGCGGTGTTAGGGACAGCAGATTAGGGGTTAATAGCTATAATGTAGGCGGCGGCGATATCGGCTCGGCAGATTAGGGGTTAATACTTGTAGTTAGATTGCGGCGACGTTGGGGGAGGCAGATTAGGGGTTAATAACTATAATGTAGGGGTCGGCGGTGTTAGGGACAGCAGATTAGGGGTTAATAGCTATAATGTAGGCGGCGGCGATATTGGGTCGGCAGATTAGGGGTTAATACTTGTAGTTAGATTGCGGCGACGTTGGGGGAGGCAGATTAGGGGTTAATAACTATAATGTAGGGGTCGGCGGTGTTAGGGACAGCAGATTAGGGGTTAATAGCTATAATGTAGGTTGCGGCGATATCCGATCGGCAGATTAGGGGTTAAATAATGTTATTATAGGGTTTGCGATGTGGGGGGGCCTCGGTTTAGTGATTCATAGGTAGTTTATGGGTGTTAGTGACTTAGTGTACTAAATGGGTGTTAGTGTACTAAAAACATACCGAATTTCGGAACGGAATAGAACCGAATTCAGCCGAATCAGAATAAATCCGAAATGAATTTATTCGGATCCGAATAAATCCGAAACGAATTTATTCGGATCCGAATAAATCCGAAACGAATTTATTCAAATTTTGCCGAATCCGATTCGATCCGAAACGAAATTTGAAAAGTCCGAATCGATCCGAACCGAAAACGAACCGAATTTTTTAGCCGTGCACATGTCTACAACCCACCACCCACATACCCCTAATCTAACCCAAACCCCCCTTAAATAAACCTAACACTAAGCCCCTGAAGATCATCCTACCTTGTCTTCACCTCACCGGGTATCACACCGATCCGTCCAGAAGAGCTCCTCCGATGTCCTGATCCAAGCCCAAGCGGGGGGCTGAAGAGGTCCATGATCCGGCTGAAGTCTTCATCCAAGCGGGGCAGAAGAGGTCTTCCATCCGATTGAAGTCTTCATCCAAGCGGCATCCATCCGGAGTGAAGCGGCAGCATCCTGAAGACCTCCACCGCGGAACATCCATCCTGGCCGACGACTGAACGACGAATGACGGTTCCTTTAAATGACGTCATCCAAGATGGCATCCCTCGAATTCCGATTGGCTTATAGGATTCCATCAGCCAATCGGAATTAAGGTAGGAATATTCTGATTGGCTGATGGAATCAGCCAATCAGAATCAAGTTCAATCCGATTGGCTGATCCAATCAGCCAATCAGATTGAGCTCGCATTCTATTGGCTGTTCCGATCAGCCAATAGAATGCGAGCTCAATCTGATTGGCTGATCGGATCAGCCAATCGGATTGAACTTGATTCTGATTGGCTGATTCCATCAGCCAATCAGAATATTCCTACCTTAATTCCGATTGGCTGATAGAATCCTATCAGCCAATCGGAATTCGAGGGACGCCATCTTGGATGACGTCATTTAAAGGAACCGTCATTCGTCGTTCAGTCGTCGGCCAGGATGGATGTTCCGCGGTGGAGGTTTTCAGGATGCTGCCGCTTCGCTCCGGATGGATGCCGCTTGGATGAAGACTTCAATCGGATGGAAGACCTCTTCTGCCCCGCTTGGATGAAGACTTCAGCCGGATCATGGACCTCTTCAGCCCCCCGCTTGGGCTTGGATCAGGACATCGGAGGAGCTCTTCTGGACGGATCGGTGTGATACCCGGTGAGGTGAAGACAAGGTAGGATGATCTTCAGGGGCTTAGTGTTAGGTTTATTTAAGGGGGGTTTGGGTTAGATTAGGGGTATGTGGGTGGTGGGTTGTAATGTTGGGGGGCTTGGGTATTGTATGTTTTTTTTTACAGGCAAAAGAGATGTATTTCTTGGGGCATGCCCCGCAAAGGGCCCTGTTCAGGGCTGGTAAGGTAAAAGAGCTTTGAACTTTAGTAATTTAGAATAGGGTAGTGCATTTTTTTATTTTGGGGGGCTTTGTTATTTTATTAGGGGGCTTAGAGTAGGTGTAATTAGTTTAAAATTGTTGTAATATTTTTCTTATGTTTGTAAATATTTTTTTATTTTTTGTAACTTAGTTCTTTTTTATTTTTTGTACTTTAGCTAGTTTATTTAATTGTATTTATTTGTAGCAATTGTATTTAATTAATTTATTGATAGTCTAGTGTTAGGTTTAATTGTAACTTAGGTTAGGATTTCTTTTACAGGTAAATTTGTAATTATTTTAACTATTTTAGCTATTAAATAGTTCTTAACTATTTAAAAGCTATTGTACCTGGTTAAAATAAATACAAAGTTACCTGTAAAATAAATATTAATCCTAAAATAGCTATAATATAATTATAATTTATATTGTAGCTATATTAGGATTTATTTTACAGGTAAGTATTTAGCTTTAAATAGAAATAATTTATTTAATAAGAGTTAATTAATTTTGTTAGATTTAAATTATATTTAACTTAGGGGGGTGTTAGTGTTATGGTTAGACTTAGCTTTAGGGGTTAATACATTAATTAGAATAGCGGTGAGCTCCGGTCGGCAGATTAGGGGTTAATAATTGAAGTTAGGTGTCGGCGATGTTAGGGAGGGCAGATTAGGGGTTAATAACTTTATTATAGTAGCGCTCAGGTCCGCTCTGCAGATTAGGGGTTAATAAGTGTAGGCAGGTGGAGGCGACGTTGAGGGGGGCAGATTAGGGGTTAATAAATATAATATAGGGGTCGGCGGTGTTAGGGGCAGCAGATTAGGGGTACATAAGGATAACGTAGGTGGCGGCGCTTTGCGGTCGGCAGATTAGGGGTTAATAAGTGTAGGCAGGTGGAGGCGACGTTGTGGGGGCAGGTTAGGGGTTAATAAATATAATACAGGGGTCGGCGGTGTTAGGGGCAGCAGATTAGGGGTACATAAGGATAACGTAGGTGGCGGTCGGCAGATTAGGGGTTAAAAAAATTTATTCGAGTGTCGGCGATGTGGGGGGACCTCGGTTTAGGGGTACATAGGTAGTTTATGGGTGTTAATGTACTTTAGAGTACAGTAGTTAAAAGCTTTATGAACCGGCGTTAGCCCAGAAAGCTCTTAACTACTGACTTTTTTCCTGCGGCTGGAGTTTTGTCGTTAGATGTCTAACGCTCACTTCAGAAACGACTCTAAATACCGGAGTTAGAAAGATCCCATTGAAAAGATAGGATACGCAATTGACGTAAGGGGATCTGCGGTATGGAAAATTTGCGGATGAAAAGTGAGCGTTAGACCCTATTTTGAGTGACTCCAAATACCGGCGGCAGCCTGAAACCAGCGTTAGGATCCTCTAACGCTGGTTTTCACGGCTAACGCCAAACTCCAAATCTAAGTGTATCTGAATTATGGAGTGGAGTAATATATAGTGATCTGCGCCACGAGGAAAAACGCACAGACTCACTGAGTTGGAGCGATTACCTAACACAATCGCTCTAAGGGCTAGATTACGAGTTTTAAGCGTTATGAGTTGCAGACCTAACGCTCAAATTTTAGCATTCCAACTTTTTTTTTTATGCCGCTATTACAAGTCTGTAAATAGCGTGCGTTAGCTGAAGAAATGGAAGTGTTAAGCTCCATTGCATAACTTACTGCACTCCAATACCAGCGCTGCTTAAGTCAACGGTAAGCTGGTTTTGCGTGCTTGTGCACGATTTCCCCATAGGAATCAATGGGGAGAGACGGCTGGAAAAAAAAACTAACACCTGCAAAAAAGCAGTGTAAGGTCAATAACGCAGCCCATTGATTCCTATGGGGAAAAACATAATTTATGCTTACCTGATAAATTTATTTCTCTTGTAGTGTATTCAGTCCACGGGTCATCCATTACTTATGGGATATATTCCCTTCCCAACAGGAAGTTGCAAGAGGATCACCCAAGCAGAGCTGCTATATAGCTCCTCCCCTCACGTGTCATATCCAGTCATTCGACCGAAACAAGACAAGAAAGGAGAAACCATAGGGTGCAGTGGTGACTGAATGTTTTAATTAAAATTTAGATCTGCCTTAAAAAGACAGGGCGGGCCGTGGACTGAATACACTACAAGAGAAATAAATTTATCAGGTAAGCATAAATTATGTTTTCTCTTGTTAAGTGTATTCAGTCCACGGGTCATCCCTTACTTATGGGATACCAATACCAAAGCTAAGTACACGGATGAAGGGAGGGACAAGGCAGGAACTTAAACGGAAGGAACCACTGCCTGTAGAACCTTTCTCCCAAAAACAGCCTCCGAAGAAGCAAGTGTTGAATTTATAAAATTTCGAAAAGGTGTGAAGCGAAGACCAAGTCGCAGCCTTGCAAATCTGTTCAACAGAGGCCTCATTCTTAAAGGCCCAGGTGGAAGCCACAGCTCTAGTGGAATGAGCTGTAATTTTTTTTTCAGGGGGCTGCTGTCCAGCAGTCTCATAGGCTAAACGTATTATACTACGAAGCCAAAAAGAGAGAGAGGTTGCCGAAGCTTTTTGACCTCTCCTCTGCCCAGAATAAACGACAAACAGGGAAGAAGTTTGACGAAAATCTTTAGTTGCCTGTAAATAGAATTTCAATGCACGGACTACATCCAGATTATGCAAAAGCGTTACTTCTTTGAAGAAGGATTAGGGCACAATGATGGGACAACAATCTCTTGATTGATATTCCTGTTAGAAACTACCTTAGGTAAAAACCCAGGTTTAGTACGCAGAACTACCTTGTCTGAATGGAAAACCAGATAAGGAGAATCACAATGTAAGGCCGATAACTCAGAGACTCTTCGAGCCGAGGAAATAGCCATCAAAAACAGAACTTTCCAAGATAAAAGCTTAATATCAATGGAATGAAGGGGTTCAAACGGAACACCCTGCAGAACTTTAAGAACCAAGTTTAAGCTCCACGGAGGAGCAACAGATTTAAACACAGGCTTAATCCTAGCCAAAGCCTGACAAAAAGCCTGGACGTCTGGAACTTCTGCCAGACGCTTGTGCAAAAGAATAGACAGAGCAGAAATCTGTCCCTTCAATGAACTAGCAGATAAGCCCTTTTCCAAACCCTGTTGTAGAAAGGACAATATCCTAGGAATCCTAACCTTACTCCATGAGTAACTCTTGGATTCGCACCAATATAAGTATTTTCGCCATATCTTATGATAGATTTTTCTGGTAACAGGCTTCCGAGCCTGTATTAAAGTATCAATAACTGACTCTGAGAAGCCACGCTTGGATAAGATCAAGCGTTCAATCTCTATGCAGTCAGCCTCAAAGAAATTAGATTTGGATGGTTGAAAGGACCTTGTATTAGAAGGTCCTGCCTCAGAGGTAGAGACCATGGTGGACAGGACGACATGTCCACTAGGTCTGCGTACCAGGTCCTGTGTGGCCACGCAGGCGCTATCAGAATCACTGATGCTCTCTCCTGTTTGATCTTGGCAATCAGTCGAGGCAGCAGCGGAAATGGTGGAAACACATAAGCCATGTTGAAGACCCAAGGGGCTGCTAGAGCATCTATCAGCGCTGCTCCCGGGTCTCTGGACCTGGATCCGTAACAAGGAAGCTTGGCGTTCTGGCGAGACGCCATGAGATCCAGATCTTGTTTGCCCCAACGACGAATCAGTTGAGCGAACACCTCCGGATGAAGTTCCCACTCCCCCGGATGAAAGGTCTGGCGACTTAGAAAGTCCGCCTCCCAGTTCTCCACGCCTGGGATGTGGATCGCTGACAGGTGGCAAGAGTGAAACTCTGCCCAGCGAATTATCTTTGAGACTTCTAACATCGCTAGGGAACTCCTGGTTCCCCCTTGATGGTTGATGTAAGCCACAATCGTGATGTTGTCCGACTGAAATCTGACGAACCTCAGTGTTGCTAACTGAGGCCAAGCTAGAAGAGCCTTGAATATTGCTCTTAATTCCAGAATATTTATTGGGAGGAGTTTCTCCTCCTGAGTCCACGATCCCTGAGCCTTCAGGGAGTTCCAGACTGCGCCCCAACCTAGAAGGCTGGCATCTGTTGTTACAATCGTCCACTCTGGCCTGCGAAAGGTCATGCCCTTGGACAGATGGACCCGAGAAAGCCACCAGAGAAGAGAATCTCTGGTCTCTTGATCCAGATTTAGAAGAGGAGACAAATCTGAGTAATCCCCATTCCACTGACCTAGCATGCATAACTGCAGCGGTCTGAGATGCAGGCACGCAAATGGCACTATGTCCATTGCCGCTACCATTAAGCCGATTACTTCCATGCACTGAGCCACTGACGGGCGTGGAATGGAATGAAGGACACGGCAAGCATTTAGAAGTTTTGACAACCTGGACTCCGTCATGTAAATTTTCATCTCTACCGAATCTATAAGAGTCCCTAGGAAGGAGATTCTTGTGAGTGGTGATAGAGAACTCTTTTCCACATTCACCTTCCACCCATGCGACCTCAGAAAAGCCAGAACTATCTCTGTATGAGACTTGGCAATTTGAAAGCTTGATGCCTGTATCAGATTGTCGTCTAGATACGGAGCCACCACTATGCCTCGCGGTCGTAGAACCGCCAGAAGTGAGCCCAGAACCTTTGTAAAGATTCCCGGGGCCGTAGCTAACCCGAAGGGAAGAGCTACAAACTGGTAATGCCTGTCTAGGAAGGCAAATCTTAGGTACCGATAATGATCTTTGTGAATCGGTATGTGAAGGTAGGCATCCTTTAAGTATACTGTGGTCATGTACTGACCCTCTTGGATCATGGGTAGGATGGTTCGAATAGTTTCCATTTTGAATGATGGAACTCTTAGGAATTTGTTTAAGATCTTTAGGTCCAAGATTGGTCTGAAGGTTCCCTCTTTCTTGGGAACCACGAACAGATTTGAGTAAAACCTTTGCCCTTGTTCCGTCCGCGGAACTGGGTGGATCACCCCCATTATAAGGAGGTCTTGTACACAGCGTAGAAATGCCTCTTTCTTTATTTGGCTTGCTGATAACCTTGAAAGATGAAATCTCCCTTGTGGAGGAGAAGCTTTGAAGTCCAGAAGGTATCCCTGGGATATGATCTCCAACGCCCAGGGATCCTGGACATCTCTTGCCCACGCCTGGGGGAAGAGAGAAAGTCTGCCCCCCACTAGATCCGTTTCCGGATAGGGGGCAATCCCTTCATGCTGTCTTAGGGGCAGTAGTAGGTTTTCTGGCCTGCTTGCCCTTGTTCCAGGACTGATTATTTTTCCAGGCCTGTCTGTAACGAGCAACAGTTCCTTCCTGTTTTGGAGCGGAGGAAGTTGATGCTGCTCCTGCCTTGAAGTTTCGAAAAGCACGAAAATTAGACTGTTTGGCCTTTGATTTGGCCCTGTCCTGAGGAAGGGTATGACCCTTACCTCCAGTAATGTCAGCGATAATTTCTTTCAAGCCGGGCCCGAATAAGGTTTGCCCCTTGAAAGGAATATTAAGCAATTTAGACTTAGAAGTCATGTCAGCTGACCAGGATTTAAGCCATAGCGCTCTCCGCGCCTGGATGGCGAATCCGGAGTTCTTAGCCGTTAGTTTAGTTAAATGTACAATGGCATCAGAAACAAATGCATTAGCTAGCTTAAGTGCTTTAAGCTTGTCCATGATTTCATCCAATGGAGCTGAGCGAATGGCCTCTTCCAGAGACTCAAACCAGAATGCTGCAGCAGCAGTGACAGGCGCAATGCATGCAAGGGGCTGTAAGATAAAACCTTGTTGAACAAACATTTTCTTAAGGTAACCTTCTAATTTTTTATCCATTGGATCCGAAAAAGCACAACTATCCTCCACCGGGATAGTGGTACGCTTAGCTAAAGTAGAAACTGCTCCCTCCACCTTGGGGACCGTCTGCCATAAGTCCCGTGTAGTGGTGTCTATTGGAAACATTTTCCTAAATATAGGAGGTGGGGAAAAGGGCACACCAGGTCTATCCCACTCCTTGCTAATAATTTCTGTAAGCCTTTTAGGTATAGGAAAAACGTCAGTACACACCGGCACCGCATAGTATCTATCCAGCCTACATAATTTCTCTGGAATTGCAACTGTATTACAGTCATTCAGAGCCACTAAAACCTCCCCTAGCAATACACGGAGGTTCTCAAGCTTACATTTAAAATTAGAAATCTCTGAATCCGGTTTCCCTGGATCAGATCCGTCACCCACAGGATGAAGCTCTCCGTCCTCATGTTCTGCAAACTGTGACGCAGTATCAGACATGGCTCTCACAGCACCAGCGCGCTCTGTCCTTATCCCAGAGCAATCGCGCTTGCCTCTTAATTCTGGCAATTTAGATAATACTTCTGTCAGGGTATTATTCATAATAGTGGCCATGTCTTGTAAAGTGATTTGTATGGGCATCCCTGATGTACTTGGCGCCACAATATCACGCGCCTCCTGAGCGGGAGGCGAAGGTACTGACACGTGAGGAGAGTTAGTCGGCATAACTTCCCTCTCGTCGTCTGGTGATAATTCTTTTATAGATAAAGACTGACCTTTATTATTTAAAGTGAAATCCATACATTTAGTACACATATTTCTATGGGGCTCCACACTGGCCTTCAAACATAATGAACAAACAGATTCATCTGTGTCAGACATGTTTAAACAGACTAGCAATGAGACTAGCAAGCTTGGAAAACACTTTTGAAATAAATTTACAAGCACTAAATAAAACGTTACTGCGCCTTTAAGAAGCACCAAAAATTGTCACAGTTGAAATAACAATGAACCAAATCAGTTATAGCAACCAAATTTTCACCGTAAATGTATTAAGTTAGCAGAGCATTGCACCCACTTGTAAATGGATGATTAACCCCTTAATACCCAAAACGGATAATAATATAGAAAAAAACGTTTTTTAACACAGTCAAACACACTGTCACAGGTCTGCTGTGACTGATTACCTCCCTCAAAATGACTTTTGAAGTCCCCTGAGCTCTCTAGAGACGTCCTGTGTCATGCAGGAAGAAATAGGAAGACAGAGACTGAATTTTTACTGCGCAAAAAAGCGCTAAAATAGGCCCTTCCCACTCATATTACAACAGTGGGACGCCTCAGTTAACTGTTTCCATGCAGAAATATGTCAGCCATGTGGAAAATTCATGCCCCAATAAATTGTATCACCAAAGTACCTCACAAAAACGATTAAACATGCCAGCAACCGTTTTAAACATCTTTTCTTTTTTTTTTTAAAGAGTATGTATCTCTATTGATAAGTCTGATACCAGTCCTTATACTGCATTTAAGACTTATTACATTATTTCAGTAATAGCAGCATTTTCTTAGTCAAATTCCATTCCTAGAAAATTACTTTACTGTATATACATTAATCAGCCTGATACCAGTCACTTCCACTGCATTTAAGGCTGTACTTACATAACATCGGTATCAGCAGTATTTTCTTAGTCAATTCCATTCCTTAGAAAAATATTTACTGCACATACCTTATCTGCAGGGGACCCCGCACGCTATTCCCTTTCTGAAGTTACCCCACTCCTCAGAATGTGCGAGAACAGCCAGTGGATCTTAGTTACGTCTGCTAAGATCATAGAAAACACAGGCAGATTCTTCTTCCAAATACTGCCTGAGGAAAAAAAACAGCACACTCCGGTGCCATTTAAAAATAACAAACTTTTGATTGAAGAAATAATTAAGTATAAAACACCACTCTCCTTTCGCGACCTCCATCTATGTTGAGTTGCAAGAGAATGACTGGATATGACACGTGAGGGGAGGAACTATATAGCAGCTCTGCTTGGGTGATCCTCTTGCAACTTCCTGTTGGGAAGGGAATATATCCCATAAGTAATGGATGACCCGTGGACTGAATACACTTAACAAGAGAAATAAACTTATGTTTACACCTAACACCCTAACATGAACCCCGAGTCTAAACACCCTAATATTACACTTATTAACCCCTACTATGCCGTCCCTAACATCGCCGACACCTACATTATAATTATTAACCCCTAATCTGCCGCCCCAACTTCGCTGCCACTAAAATAAATTTATTAACCCCTAAATCTAACCCTAACACCCCCTAACTTAAATATAATTTAAATAAAGCTAAATAAATATTACTATTAATAACCAAAGAATTCCTATTTAAAACTAAATACTTACCTGTAAAATAAAACCTTAGATAGATACAATATAACTAATAATTACATTGTAGCTATCTTACGGTTAATTTTTATTTTACAGGCAAGTTTGTATTTATTTTAACTAGGTAGAATAGTTATTAAATAGTTAGTAACCATTTAATAACTACCTAGCTAAAATAAATACAAAGTTACCTGTAAAATAAAACCTAACCTGTTCTACACTAACACATAACTCTGCACTACAATTAAATAAATTACCTACATTAATTACAATTATCTAAATTAAATACAATATTCTAAATTACAAAAAAACCCCCACTAAATTACAAAAACTAAAAAAGAAATTACAAGATTTTTAAAGTAATTACACCTAATCTAATCCCCTAACAAAATAAAAAAAGCCCCCCCCCTACGCTAAATTACAAATAGCCCTTAAAAGAACCTTTTGCGGGGCATTGCCCAAAAGTAATCAGCTCTTTTACCTGTAACTTTTACCTATTACTCTAAAACCCACCCAATACCCCCTTAAAAAACCTTACACTAAACCCCTGAAGATCACCTTACCTGGAGATGTCTTCAATCAAGCCGGGTGATTCCTATTACCAATGGTACTCGGCAGGGCTGTCCCTTGTCTCCCTTGCTATTTGCTTTAGCGACAGAGCCATTAGCAGCACAAATCAAATTTGTTCTCTAGCTATCTTTATTTGAAAAATAAAACATCTAAGCTAAGGAGAGCGTTCATTTTTGGTTCTTAACCATGGACAGCATTTGTTTAAAGGTGGATGCATTTTTAAAAAAATCAGCAAAAACAATCCAGGTTGAGAACAAAAATTGTCCCATATTTAAATATTACAATCTTGTTTTTAAAATCCATATAGAATGAGAACTATTATGAATTGTCGATATGAGAAAATTAGTCTCTCTCTCTCCCTCTCTCCTTCCTCTTCTCACATGTTATTTATTTGCTCATCACAACAGGGGAGAGCTAGTTCATGAAAAGCATATAGATAACAAAAAATCTGGTGTTGACTGTCCCTTTAATACAGACCTGGGTGCAAGGACAATAGTGAAAATTAATTAAGATTTTTTTAAAAAAAACACACAGAGAAAGTACATAACTCACTCACAACCTCTGAGCTAAGATTAAAATAAAACATTGAAGGGTAAGTTACTGCATTTTGACAAATGGTACAAGCACAGGTACCATGTCAAGGTCCCTTCCAAAACCTGTGTCCCCCTAAAGCTGCCACACAATGTAAACTCTCAATCCAACTAACTGAGATTGTAAATGAATGCAGGACTTTTTCTGTGTATTATATATATATATATATATATATATATATATACATACATACATACACACACAGTATATTTATATATATATATATATATATATATATATAAAGAAAAAGATGCTATACTCAGCGCTTGGAGAGTGGTGTGGATCTATCAGAGGGCACTGTGTTTATATATATAAATATGAGAAAATATGTGTCCACTCCTGGTGCAAGTGTTTTATACTTTTTCAATTATTCTATAAATATTGTAAAAAATATATTTTTAGATTTTTAGATAGGACACAAAAAATTCTATTTAGATATTTTTCTTATTCCCTTCTTGTGTATATGTATATATATATATATATATATATATATATATATATAGTGTCTCTCTGAAGTAGTCCCACACAAATAGGTAATGGATAGTCTTTGGAGCCGTAGTATTTCACACAGTCCGCAGTACTGGTTCCTCAGTGCCAAAAAGGACCCGGCTGCTCGTCTGGTATGGAGTAATTCCCTCCGAGGTGAGGTCCCTCCCAAGTGTCTGGAAAATTGTAGAGATAGACAAGCGCACAGAGGCCCTCCTAGTGTAATACGTTCTAAACTTGAATATATATGTGTAAACAGGGGAATAATCCGTACTCACCTGATTTTACCTCATTCACTATGAGGTATTTGTATTGCACTGAGTTAGTAGATATTTGCCTCCTTATTCTGGACACCTCCTGTATCTCCTGAAGCAGCCCAAATATTTTCAGTCTTTCTATCTGATTGTCATTCAGTGCTGTGGAAATCTATTGAAGGGCTCTAAGGGGTTAAAAACGTCCTCCTGCTGTTATTGCAGGTGTGCAGTAAAGGTTGCAGAGGTAGGAGTATACTAACACATGTAGTTAAAAGTGAAAGTAGTTTATTATACAAATGCTGTTAAAACATATTTACATTAAAAGTTTTGTTTCCTCAGAATGAAAAAAACAACAACCTGTTTCCTTCCTATTCCCAATCCAGTGATTTGGTAGGGATCACAAAACAAGCCATAGTCAGAGACTTATTACAGGATATTGTTTAATCCTGTAAAATGCTGACTAAATTGCTCAAAGTATACAGATATAAATAACTATAGAGTGATTAAGGCTTCAAACGGCCACTGCACTGTGTCACGATTATTGTGCTCCGTGTAGAAACAGTGAAGATAGTGATGTGCGGAAGGGGGCAGAGCCTAACGCATTTCACAACCAATGGGTTGCTTTTTCAGAGGTGAGGGCCGCCCCCTTCACCTAGAAGCTTTATGTGTTAGTGCTGCTGGCAATTAGCCTCTTATGGCCCCTCAGACACCATCTTTGTTTTGGGTATATGATTAATCCCTGCCTGGCAAAAAGGTCTTATGAAGCCTCTTTAACAGCCTCATTATTTTAAAATTATTATATATAAAATGTTAAACTCTGCTTGATCTTTATAAATGCATAATAAATTAATGTATATATATTCCATAAAAATTATGTCATAAAAAACTCTATCATAACAAACGTATCATGAGAAGCTGTTTGTCAAATCTTAAATATATCTAGATGTTTCATATATACAAAAACCTAGTTCAAATATAGTTCTAAATGTTTGTATTTTGAACTGAAAAATCATCATTTCAGAATAGAGTATAAACCAGTCCTCCTGCATATATAACTCTAGAAACCTTTCAGTAAATTTACTCTTATAAAAAATATATAATATATGATATATATAATATATGATATATATATATATAATATATCATATATATTATAGTTCAAAATACAAACATATAGAACTATATTTGAACTAGGTTTTTGTATATATGAAACATCTAGATATATTGAAAATTTGACAAACAGCTTCTCATGATACGTGTCATGAGATGCAGGACATATGCAGGACACAGCAATGATGGTACAACTCTATTTTATTACAGAGCATGGAAACATACATCTATTCAGGTTGATTGTACTAACTAACTGCGACACAGACTCCCGGACCTAAGCCCCGCCCCCAAACTGGTGACATCACATCCTGCTCTCATCACATCTTCCCCTTTTTCAAGCATACATTTGAATATAACAAATAACAAGGTATACGAACAGAGTATACAACAACATTTTTTTCGAACAATATATAAACAAATAGGTTCAGAAAAAATAAACACATAAATTACATCATGACTTGGACATCGGGGTAGACTACCCTAGTCCACAGTGACCATGGGATTATTCTGCCCATACTTCTGGTCACTGTTCTAGCTAAAGTCAGTCCCTATATCGGGCCGGAAGTTTCACCACTCTTCCGCTTGATGTAACTTTGCATGAACTGTCCTCTGATACAGAAGATGGTGAATAAGAGTCCGCTGGAGGCAAAGATATATCCCCACTGTGATCTTGCTGAGGGGAAGGCACCTCTCTTAGAACAGGAGATCCCACCGGCGGTGGTACTGAGGCATCCAGTTCCAGACTCTCAGGTACAGGCTGAAGATGTCTTTGGTTATGGCGTGTAACCGTCCCTCCATCAGTAAGGACTGTATAAGACCTTGGTTCTGGAGAGCGTCCAATTACCGTAGCAGGCGTTTTCCATTTCTTCTCATCATCCAGTTTAATTCTGACACTTTGCCCCGCATTCAGTTCCTGTAAGGGCCTGACAGAATGTCTCCTGTCGTAGAAGAAACGATAACCCTTTTTGGCCTCTTCATCCCTCCTAAGGACTTCGTCCCGAGGAACAGGGCCAGGCGGCTTGAAGACACCCACTGAGGGTAAAGTGGTGCGAATCTGGTGTCCTAGCATCAGCTGTGCCGGGCTAAACCCGGTGGCTTGAATGGGCGTCGCTCTGTATGACAAGAGGGCTAGGTACGGATCAGATTGCTTTAGAATTAATTTTGTTGTTTGAACTGCCCTTTCAGCCATTCCGTTGGCCTGCGGATAATGTGGACTTGACGTGGAATGTACAAAGTCATATTCCCTGCTGAAAGCACTGAACTCTGTAGAAGCGAACTGCATACCATTATCACTCACCAGCTCCATTGGAATGCCCCACCGGGCGAACAAGCTCTTCAGACGAATGATAACGGCTTGACTTGTGATATCATTCAGAGGTGCAATTTCCAAATACCTGGAATAGTAGTTGATCACAATAAGGAACTTTTTCCCGTGCAGTTCACACAAATCAGCAGCTATTTTCTGCCACGGCCCCGCAGGCAGCGGAGTAGAAATCAAGGGCTCCCTTCTTTGAGTAGGCCGGCGTTCCCGGCAAAAGGCACATTTAGACACATGATTTGCAATGTCGGAACTGATCCCAGGCCACCACACAGCTGTAGCTGCCCTTTCTCTGCACTTTGTAATGCCTAAGTGGCCATCGTGAATCCTGTTTAACATCTCCTTCCTCATGCTGACAGGAATTACGATGCGGTCTTGGAACAGCACCAACCCCTCCAGCTTCGTGAGCTGCGACCTCTCTGGCTGGTAAGAACTTAAAGACATCCAGGCTGCCCGGCTCTCGGGCCAGCCTTCTTTTATGTACTTTATAACCTCTTGCAGATCTGTGTCCAAATATGTCTCTTTCTTTATCTCCTCCAGTTTCCTTGAAGAAATGGACTTAGAGGCCAGAACTGAATCAACATACACTTTCACATCAGATTCAGTGGAGGATTCTTCAGCAGCAGCCAGCGGGAGCCTGGATAGTGTATCCGCCACAACCAGTTGTTTCCCCGGCACATGCACTGCCTGAACATTGAACCTGAGCAGTCTCATTAAAAGTCTCTGGCATCTTAAGGGTGTTTTGTCGATATCATAAGAGTTGATTAGAGGGACTAGCGGTTTGTGGTCAGTCTCCAGACTAAATTTCTCCAAACCCACTAGATAACGCTGAAAGGGCTCACAGGCCCAAACTGCAGCCAGGCACTCTTTCTCAATTTGAGCGTATTTTGACTCCGCAGCCGTTAGTGTGCGGGAACAGTAGGCAACTCTGTGATAGGGTGTAGAACTGTTGATAAATCTGGAAGAAACTTGCCCACATAATTTACAAGGCCCAATATCTGTCTCAGCTCATGTACATCAGAAGGACTTTTCATCTGTTCAATAGCATACATTTTCTCAGGGTCTGGCTTGATGCCATCCCCATTGATGATATGCCCAAAGTAACATAATTCAGTTTTCCTAAAATGGCATTTTTCTTTATTTAACTTCAGCCCAGATAGCCTGCAGCACACAACTTAAACGCTGATCATGCTCCTCCGCGGTAGACCCATACACTAGAATGTCGTCCATGATGACTGCCGTGCCCACGTGGTCACTTAGGAGAGAACTCATTTCCCTTTGAAACATTTCTGGGGCAGAGGATATCCCGAAGGGAAGTCTGCAGAAGCAAAACCGACCTACCGGTGTAATAAAGGTAGTCAGCTTGCGGCACTTTGGATCCAGGGTGATCTGCCAAAAGCCACTAGAAGCGTCCAATGTAGAAAAGAACTTCGCCCCAGCCAACTTTGGAGCTATGTCTTCTAATGTCGGCAGCACAAATCTCTCTCTCTTCACTGCCTCATTCAACCTTTTCAGGTCCACACAGATGCGCACCTTTCCATTTTTCTTTGCAACAGGAACAATGGGGGCACACCAATCAGTTGCTTCAACAACCTCTTCAATAACCCCCATAGACTTCATGCACATAAGCTCCTTCTCCACTTGAGGCATGAGCGGGAACTGAATTCTACGGGGAGTAGAAATACTGTATGGGACTGCGTCACTTTTAAGTGCTATACGGACTGGTTTGCAATTCAGTAGGCCCAATTCGCCAAACATATCTTCAGAGATTTCATAAACATATCTTCAGAGATTTCATTCACTCTGGTCACGATGCCCAAGTCACAGGCTGCTTTTCTGCTCAATAAATTGCTAACATACTTACCTCGAATCACATGCACCCACATAGTGAACTTCCTTTGCTTGTACTCACAGCTGGCAAGAAATTTCCCCACACAATCAATGCGGCCACCCGGACTATGGACATTTGTAGTAACCTTCGCAGCAAAAGACATTACAGTGATATCTGCTCCTGTGTCAATCTTAAAATCAACTTTGGCTCCCATTACAGTAAAACTAACTTTCCAATCTTCCTCTGAGCTTGGCCGTTCTACAACGGACCCCACAAAAGACACTTCCTGACCTTCCTGGTCACTGTCCACCTGCATCTCCGTAATGTATTCGGTTTTACACACCACTTCAAATTGGCCCATTCTCTGGCCGTGAATATAACACTCTGATCATGGGCGCGGGCATGCATTAGGCATGCTGCGCCCATCCACTTCTAGGCCTATCCATTATTTTAGATCTACCGCTCACATTGTGCCTTTCACTAGCAGTTTTCCTAGACTGTTGCACTTCATCCACAATACTCTCAGACCTCAGATCAGCACTTTGCTTTTTCAACAGTTCACTATGGCGGGCCATCCTAATAGCCCCATCTAATGTTAAATCAGGCTCTAAATGCAGCTTCAGTGAGACTTCAGCATCTGCAATTCCAATAACTATTCTGTCTCTGATTTGCTCTTCTTTAGCAACACCAAACTCACAGAATTCAGCTAGTTCATACAGGCTGCACACAAATGACTCCACAGATTCTCCCACACGTTGATAACATTTGTGAAAACACGCTCTCTCATGAATCACATTTCTTTTGGGCACAAAGTGGGCACTGAGTTTATCCATAACTATATCAAAGTTAAATTCTTCCCCTTCTTGGAAAATAAAAGCATTGAACACAGGCTCCACATCTTTCCCCATAGAGTATAAAAGAGAATTAACTTGTACTTCACCACTCTCCTTGTTCAGTTTGGAAGCAATCCTGAAGCGCTGAAACCGCTGACGCCATGTGGGCCAAGCTTCAGGCTGAGAGAAGTCAAAAGGCTCAGGTGGGGTAAACTTTGACATTGTCATCGATCAGGAACAGAAGCGCAGGCCAGAACTTCTGACACCATGTCATGAGATGTAGGACATATGCAGGAGACAGCAATGATGGTACAACTCTATTTTATTACAGAGCATGGAAAAATACATCTATTCAGGTTGATTGTACTAACTAACTGCGACACAGACTCCTGGACCTAAGCCCCACCCCCAAACTTGTGACATCACATTCTGCTCTCATCACAATACGTTTGTTATGATAGAGTTTTTTATGACAGTTTTTTTATGACCGAATTTTTATGGAATATATATATATTCATTTATTTATTATGCATTTATAAAGAGCAAGCAGAGTTTGACATTTTATATATAATAATTTTAAAATAATGAGGCTGCTTAAGAGGCTTCATAAGACCTTTTTGCCAGGCAGGGATTAATCATATACCCAAAACAAAGATGGCGTCTGAGGGGCCATAAGAGGCTAATTGCCAGCAGCACTAACAAAGCTTCTAGGTGAAGGGGGCGGCCCTCACCTCTGAAGAAGCAACCCATTGGTTGTGAAACGTGTTAGGCTCCGCCCCCTTCCGCACATCACTATCTTCACTGTTTCTACACGGAGCACAATAAGGCAACGGCTGCTGCACATCGTGACACAGTGCAGTGGCCATTTGAAGCCATAATCGCTCTATAGTTATTTATATCTGTATACTTTGAGCAATTTAGTCAGCATTTTACAGGATTAAACAATGCCCTGTAATAAGTCTCTGACTACGGCTTGTTTTGTGATCCCTACCAAATCACTGGCTTGGGAATAGGAAAGAAACAGGTTGTTGTTTTTTTCATTCTGAGGAAACAAAACTTTTAATGTATTTTAAATATGTTTTAACAGCATTTGTATAATAAACTACTTTCACTTTTAACTACATGTGTTAGTATACTCCTACCTCTGCAACTTTTACTGCACACCTGCATTAACAGCAGGAGGACGTTTTTAACCCCTTAGAGCCCTTCAATAGATTTCTACAGCACTGAATGGCAATCAGATAGAAAGACTGTGAAAATATGTGGGCTGCTTCAGGAGATACAGGAGGTGTCCAGAATAAGGAGGCAAATATCTACTAACGCAGTGCAATACAAATACCTCATAGTGAATTAGGTAAAATCAGGTGAGTACGGATTATTCCCCTGTTTACACATATATATTCAAGTTTAGAACGTCTTACACTAGGAGTGCCTCAGTGCGCTTGTCTATCTCTTCAATTTTCCATATATATATATATATATATACACACACATACATATACACCCACACACACATATATATATATACATATACTGTATATACACACATATATATATATATCTATATATATATACACATATACTGTACATATATATACATATACATATATAGATACACACACACATATATATATATATACAGAGTAAAGTAAGAAACAAATATTTCCAGATTTAAATAGGGAATTTAATTTTAAACAACTTTCAAATTTACTTTTATCACCAATTTGGATTTGTTCTTTTTGGTATTCTTATTTGAAAGCTAAACCTAGGAGGTTTATATGCTAATTTCTTAGACCTTGAAGACTGCCTCTAATCTGAATGCATTTTGACCACTGGAGCGCATTAGTTCATGTGTTTCATATAGATAACATTGAGCTCATGCACGTGAAGTTACCCTGGGGTGAGCACTGATTGGCTAACATGCAAGTCTGTCTAAAGAACTGAAATAAGGGGGCAGTTTGCAGAAGCCTAGATAAAAGGTAAACACAGAGGTAAAAAGGGTATTTGATTACAGAAAAAAGAAGAATGGTTTTCACAGCGCCTATCCTGTGTCCTACTAGCTCCCCAGGAAACAAGACACCTAATATATCTTGGAAAAAATTACAGATAGTTGTGGGATTCTGAGGAGTGCCTCAAACTGGGCAGAGGACAGATGCGTTGAGGACAGATGCGTTGATATGGTATTCAACAAATTTATTAATCACAGACTGTTAATGGTCTATTTGTGATCTAATACAAATAGCCGTTAAAAATGGTTAAAACAGTATCGCATATATATATCACATATACAATCACATATAATTATCACATAAAATGCATTAAAAATTATCATATAAAATTACATGGAATTAAACCGGATAAAAATCACAAAAAATGGAAAATACATGGATCCATGTAGCATAAAAATATCACAGTGTGCAATAACTAAGGAATTAATGCATATAAAACAGAATTGGTCGACCTTTGGCGCCAATAGAATGTGGTCCTCTAAGAGAATGGTTAGATGATTTGTTGCTGAAAGAATGTTCCAGAAAATCCTAGTCCTTGGATGCTGTTCTATCAGTGATGTGTCCTAGATAAAGTCTCTCCTATGCGTGCAAGTGTCTGTGTAACTGCATTCCAGAAAAAGTTGATAAAAAGGTAAAAATATAAAAATATAAGGTGTCACGTGTATCAACAGTGAAGTGTGTTGGAGTGACAAAAAATAAAGTGGCAAAAAACTTAAAAATAAAAATTAAAATACATAGTGAAGTGCCATGAGAGACTTCCTGGGAAAAAATTCAAAATATGTGCAAAAGTCAATATTGTAAGTGAATCCTATCAAAGTCGGTGAATCCTGTGTTCTTGTGTCTATTTGTATAAAGTTTATCCAAAAAAATTAAAAAAGATCCAAAAGTTAAAATCAAAATAAAAAGTTATATGAACAAAAATAGAGCATGTATTCCCAGTGTACCTGTGGAAAACAAACAGAAAATGGTGCAATAACGCTAACAAATTCTTAAATGCAATTGAAATAAGGCTTACCATACAATAGCCAACGCGTTTCGGCCCTTCCCTGGGCCTTTCTCAAGACTGTAGTATGGTAAGTGTGGATAAGCCTCCTTAAATATGGTTTGTAATTCTGTCTAATTAGCGCTATTTTCGCGCCAAAAAGATTAGACCCTTAACCCGGAAGTAGTAACTTCCATTCTGTATTGATATTCCTATATATTGCTTCCTAATGTTTCCATTATTATTCCTAATACTTTTTGTTATTTGTTATTTATTATTGTTTGTTATTTTAGTCTCCTAAGGTAGTGTTGTTATCGTTGATCTACTTTCTAAAACTCTATTATTTCAGTATCGATGGAAACCGGAAGTGTAATGTATAGGTATCACTTCCGGTTTCGGGTGAACTCTCGATATCCGCTCACATATGTGCCTTTGATATATTGTATTAACTACTCTTATACCTGCGATGTGTTCTCCTTTATAAATTGGTAGTGTGCTATGGTCCATTCAGATGTCCTTATTTGATTCTAATCGTCGTTTGTTTACTTTCGCTGGACCGGAAGTGACATCACCTCCGGTCACCTTCTGACTCGAAACCGGAAGTTGCATCACTTCCGGCCACGCGATTTTGTTTACTATTGTGAAAGTTAAAAATACTACTATTAAGATGTGTGCTGGTTAACAGACCTAATATTTAAAGTTTATAACCTTTGTTCTTGTACAGTTATTCATATTAGAGTGGGCATGCTAATTGGATTCCAGTAGTTTTATACTCAAATTGGGGTTAAAAAACAGGATGGGTGGGGCGTGTCCGAACAGCGTACCAACATGGACGCATTTTCTGTGAGCTCTGCTTAAGATCCTCTATAATCCGCTGATTACGGAGCTACAACAGCACAAATCAACTACACTACTATTCAAAAATAACTGGACTCCAGCTTGGGGCCAAATTGATGTTCTTGATTGCTGTATTCATGACTACAGGACTACAGATCGGCAGTTTTAAACCCAGGGCAGCGGCCTATACTTGGGTAGCGTTCCCCCCGGACCCGCCGGGTTATCAGTGCTGGCAGACCACATCTGCCTTACTGCATCTATCTAAATCACCAAAAAGCACGATATATCCCCTCTGGGCTAACAGTCTGGTGGGGCCTCGCTCTGCAGTGCCCTCGCTTGGAAAATATCACAAAATGGCGGATGTATGGGAAACCGAACTAAGGCAACACTTGGACCAGCGTTTTGCAAAACTAGATCAAATGCTAGAGAAGCTTTATCATAGCTCCCTCCCTAAAGGCCTTTTAGACCGCATAAGGGCAGAAGCGCCTGATCAGAATGTTCCGCAAGCAGCAACCTACCATGACAGTCGGAAGACACAGGTAATAGTGCAGAAACACTTCTCTTTGCATAACCCTCCTACAAGAATAGTGGACAGAGCACCATCTGAATCCGCCCAAGTACGACTGGGCTCCGCTGACACACTCCTGCTCACGCAGACATCAGATGCTCAAAAGCACGTAGACAAGAATAAAACAGCATCCTCCGATTCAGCGTTTCTGATACTACAGGAACCAACGATCACAGCAAGAGATATCCCCTATGAGAATACACTATTGGACCTTAAGGATACAATTAAACATTACATGACAGGAACCCTACAACCCGAAGCCTACAGCGGTCTACCTTTGAACAGTAGCGGTCACTTAACATCTGCGCTCCCACGCCTGAATCACCGGTCAAGCGCATTTTCCACAAGAGACTCCCTATCCACTGTAAAGCGCCAAGTTTGGGCCCCACACAATTCTACTGATCAAACAAGCACATATTTCGAAAAAGGCTAAAGACTACCTTTCTCCTGCATCTCCAATACAGCCCGCAGTGACTATCACCAGTAAGACTCTATTAGAGGCATATATTCTCAATCACTGTTCCAAACACTGTGTTATATGAAAAGAATCTAATATTTTCAATACTTTAATGACGCATTGCTTTGATGTAACTAGCCTAGATGAGAGTGTTTGTTAGGGCTCACTATGTTTGGAACAAAAACTGGGGGCGGGGGTGAGACATTGGAGTATATTGTGCAGCGAATTTAATATTTGTTAATTGAATTGTAAATAGTTTATAGACAGTTTTTGTGATGCCCTAACTTCTTGAAAGTGAATGCAACATGAGGGAAATGTAGAGCGAGGCTTAACTCAAATGCCAACTATAACCATCCCAGATAGTATGTTATAAACACAGTTCTCTCTGGCTCAAACAGGCAATAGCACTCTTGCTGGATATAGTATGCTTTCCCGCAAAGGGACTGGCTTGTTACATTTACAGAATAATTTAATTATAAATGCCCCATCTTGACATGCCTGGGAAGCGCTCTTATATTTATTACTCAACTGCTTTATGCTAACTATTCTGTGCGACAACAATTATAACACACACCCCATTTACGCTATGCCAATAGTTGTTCCTGATACCGGATCACCACCAGCCTATACATATTTTTGATGTGTTCAGTTGGGGCTTTTGCTCTTTATGTCAGGAAGCAAATTTTGTTATGTTATATTTATATTTACCTTTTAACATAAACTATTATTGCAGCACAGGATTATAAGAGACCGGCTTGGGCTATATGTATGTATGGTTATGGTGGTCTAGAAGCTATAAGTTAAGAAATGCACTAAAACAGTGTTATGCAGACCTTGCTTAATTTACAGCTGTCTTATAACAATCATAATTATTTTTTTTTTCTTGGATATTTAGAAACGAGACAATTTTGATGTATTTTTGAAAACCAAAAAAAAAAAAAAAAAAAAAACAGGATGGGTTTAGAGTGATCATGTGATGGCGAGTCCTAAAAATGTATTACTATGAATGGGAATTCAAATTTCAAACACACATTAGAAATATGTATTACAAATATGTAAAAAAAAATATAGAAATTCAATGGGAGGAGCCTTGGGATTAAATAATCTATCCATATTACGAGAGGTATACTGCATTGGTTCAAGGTGCTAGAGATCACTGTTCTAAATTATGTGCCTCTATATTTAGGCCAGCCAAGCAGCCTTGGGCGACTTACTGGGCACATAAAGGGGTTTGAGGATTCTTACTGGGGTTATAATAAATTTAGTGGAGGTTTAAATAACAAGGGAATGAGTATGTTAATGATATATTCCTTGTTGGTACCCTAGAGATACGATGATATTATGAAAGATATGTTAAAAGCAAAGTGTTAAAGAAATCTATAGGGAATCTACAACTGCTACCTCCTACTGAGGGGGATGTTATTAAAGCTGGTGCTTAAAAGATGTCATATTGATAGTGTAATACCAGGGACTGAGGGTTCCGAGTGTAATCATTCTGGGTGTTTTTTCTACTGTTGTGGTTCACAGTTCTCTGTCTAAGGCTCACTCGTCTATTACGCTAGTATGAAAATACATGCTAATAAAAGATATAAGTGTTACTCAGATAAATTTCGTGAATTACTAACACTAGTCTAAAAATGTAAACTAGTGCAAGGTTTCTATGTGTGCCCAGAGCGTGCTTACTTCAAATTAAGTAGATGTGATAGGTCCTCTTTGTTGTTCAGGCCCCTGGGATATAAACAATCTAAATTGAAGATCCATTTGGATTCTTCCACAAGTAGTCTTTTCTCTTGGTCACCCCCTCTCCAACTTGGGGTTACTAATTGTATTCCACAATACTTAAAGTCTTTCTTTTTACCCAGATGTTGTGTAGTAAAATGTTTATATAGTGGGGTCTCCATATTTTTATGTTTGATTTGTAACAGATGTTCCCTAATTCGATCTTTGAGGGGTCTTGAGGTCTGTCCGATGTATTGCAGACCACAGCTGCATTGGATTAGATATATGACTCCTCTATTGCTGCATCTTATATGATCTCTTATGGGATATTCTATTTTGGTATTATGTGATATGAACTTCTTTGTTTTCATGCCTCTTTCAGATGCTTTACAGCTTGGGCAAGGGTAAAATCCTCTGATGTCTCTCCCATGTACATCTTTTACTTTCATCTTAGGGGTTCTTGGTACACTAGGTGAAAGTATACTTTTCAGATTGTTTAGTCTTCGATAGATGAAATTCGGTGTTTCTGGTTATCTCTCACCCAGTATGTCATCATCCTTCAAAATCGACCAGTGTTTCCTTATTATTTTTTCGATAATATGTCTATTTGCACTGTATCTTGTAATGAAGGGAATGTTGAGTGTTCCATCTTCCAATTCTCTTTTATCTTCTTTCTGTCTGTAAAGTAGTAGATCCTTCCTATTTCTGGCTCTCACTTCTGATATATCTTTTTCCAGACTTTCATCCTCATACCCTCGTTCGAGGAACCTCTCTTTCAACTGTTACTTGTTGTTCCCATTTCTCTGGGTTAGAACAGTTTTTCTTTAGTCTAAGCATTTGGCCCTTCGGAATATTGGACTTCCAATTGTGATGGTGGCAGCTGTCTTGATGTATATAATTCGTACAGTCTACTTCTTTAAAATGTGTGGATGTCTCTAATTTCCCATCAATGACCTCGATCTTTAAGTCCAAAAATGTAATTTCCTTCATGCTTACTTCATGTGTGAACTTAAGGTTATAGCTGTTATCATTCATAACCTTGATCGTATGTATGAGGTCTTCCATGGTGCCCTTCCAGATTAATAGTATGTCGTCTATATATCTCTGATAGAGGACCAGGTCCGCGCTAGCTGGGCACGATTCCCAGAATATCCTTTCCCATCGTCCCATATATAAATTTGCGTAGCTAGGCGCGAACCTGGTCCCCATGGCTGTTCCACATGTCTGATTATAGAAAACCCCTTGGTTAAAAAAATAATTATGGGTTAAGATGTAGTTAATCCCTTCTAGGATAAAATCTTTATGTAAAATAGGCATTTCTTCGTCCTTTTTCAAGAAGAAATCTATAGCTTCCAAGCCTCCTTTATGGGGTATACTCGTATACAGAGATGTTACATCGCAGGTGGCTAAGATGTAATTGTCTTCCCACTTTATCTTATCAAGTATGTTTAGTACTTGAGTCGAATCTCTCAAATATGAGGGTAACTTGACTACATACTGTTGTAGTTGTTTATCAACATACTCGGATAGGTTACTCGTTAGCGAACCTATCCCTGAAATTATTGGCCTCCCCGGTGGTCTTTCAATGGACTTGTGGATCTTGGGGAGGTAATAGAAGACTGGAGTAATCGGATATTTAATACTTAGATATCGATGTTCTTTCTCGTTAAGTATTCCGTTGCTCCTCGCCCTCCCCAAGATTCTCTCCAGATCTTTTTTGTATCCCTCAACGGGATTATTCCCAAGTCTCTCATATGTTTTTCCATCGCTGAGTATTCTGTCACATTCTTGGTTATAGTCTTCTTTATTCAGAATCACTAATCCTCCTCCTTTATCCGCTGGTTTGATGACCAGACCATGATTTCTTTCTAAGGACTTAATTGTTGATAACTGTTCTTTATTAAGATTATGTTTGATTGTTTTCAACTTATTCTGACTGATGCTTCTGATTTCATTGCAAACCATAGTGTCAAAGGTTTCTATTGCGTTGCCTTTGCTCGTTGTTGGGTAAAATGTGGATTTTGGTCTCAGATTGGTGTGTTTGTAGCGGTTACTTGACGTGTCAGAGTTCTGTGAGTGTACAATTCCTGTTCTTGTAGTCTGTAGTTCTAGTGGAGATTTAATGAAATGTCTCTTCAGCGTGAGTTTCCTCACGAACTCTTTGGCATTAATAAAGGTCTCAAATTTATTTAGGCTCTTAGCTGGAGCGAATGAGAGCCCGTAGTTTAAGACGGAGGACTCCTTTTCTGTAAGAGTGATGGAACTTAAATTGAAGATGCCCTTAGTTGTTGTTTCTTCATTAGATGGTGTTGATGAGTGTGTGTGGGGTATGTCTTTTCTTTTATTCACTTTCCTCTCACCTCTCTTGCCTCTATGGGTTTTCTTTTTTCGATTGGCGTTAGGAAATCTTCTGGACAGGAGTTCTTTCTTTTTGTCGACACCCTTTCTCGTTCCTAAGTTGACGTTTGTGGTAATCCTAAAAAAGAATGTCCCAATGTGGAGGCTGCATTCTGTTCATTAGTATGTCCATTTTCTATCTCATTATTCCTTACATGGTGTCCCTGTGTGCGACCCTCATGGGTTAATTGTCTCTCAGCCTGTCTTACTCCCCTATTTTCCACATAGGTAGGCTGTACTGGTCTATTAGAGTTTATATTGTAACTATCTTGTCGGCCACCCTTTCTGTATTGGTTATTGCCGAAACCTCTTGGTCTCCCATATTCCCATTGGTTCTGATAGTATTTGACATTTCCCCCTTGAGATCTATGGTTTCTCTGGTATGGCTCATATGGGGGTATCCAATGTCTTCTCATTGGGAAGTTTCGTGTGGGAGACTGAGGTCCTCTGTGGTGGTACTGTGGTTCATATCTATGATTGGGCCTCTCATAGTGATTCCATCTATTGTACTGATGTCTGTAATAAGGTGTTCGATTGTTTGGAGTTCTGAATCCCTGGTGTCCATCATATTCCCCCCAGGTTCTCCTCTGTCTATGTTGGTTATATGTGTTCCCGGGTGTTCTATTATACTCTTGTCTCTGGGTGGTTCTGGTATCCCTTGGGTCTTGGTCCATATTGCCATTAATTAGGTAGTCTGGTATTCCCTCCCTGTCTCGGGAATTATAGTATTCCCTCCGATCAGTGTTTGACTGCCTGAAAGAAATCATGGTCTGGTCATCAAACCAGCGGATAAAGGAGGAGGATTAGTGATTCTGAATAAAGAAGACTATAACCAAGAATGTGACAGAATACTCAGCGATGGAAAAACATATGAGAGACTTGGGAATAATCCCGTTGAGGGATACAAAAAAGATCTGGAGAGAATCTTGGGGAGGGCGAGGAGCAACGGAATACTTAACGAGAAAGAACATCGATATCTAAGTATTAAATATCCGATTACTCCAGTCTTCTATTACCTCCCCAAAATCCACAAGTCCATTGAAAGACCACTGGGGAGGCCAATAATTTCAGGGATAGGTTCGCTAACGAGTAACCTATCTGAGTATGTTGATAAACAACTACAACAGTATGTACTCAAGTTACCCTCATATTTGAGAGATTCGACTCAAGTACTAAACATACTTGATAAGATAAAGTGGGAAGACAATTACATCTTAGCCACCTGCGATGTAACATCTCTTTATACGAGTATACCCCAAAAAGGAGGCTTGGAAGCTATAGATTTCTTCTTGAAAAAGGATGAAGAAATGCCTATTTTACATAAAGATTTTATCCTAGAAGGGATTAACTACATCTTAACCCATAATTATTTTTTTAACCAAGGGGTTTTCTATAATCAGACATGTGGAACAGCCATGGGGACCAGGTTCGCGCCTAGCTACGCAAATTTATATATGGGACGATGGGAAAGGATATTCTGGGAATCGTGCCCAGCTAGCGCGGACCTGGTCCTCTATCAGAGATATATAGACGACATACTATTAATCTGGAAGGGCACCATGGAAGACCTCATACATACGATCAAGGTTATGAATGATAACAGCTATAACCTTAAGTTCACACATGAAGTAAGCATGAAGGAAATTACATTTTTGGACTTAAAGATCGAGGTCATTGATGGGAAATTAGAGACATCCACACATTTTAAAGAAGTAGACTGTATGAATTATATACATCAAGACAGCTGCCACCATCACAATTGGAAGTCCAATATTCCGAAGGGCCAAATGCTTAGACTAAAGAAAAACTGTTCTAACCCAGAGAAATGGGAACAACAAGTAACAGTTATGAAAGAGAGGTTCCTCGAACGAGGGTATGAGGATGAAAGTCTGGAAAAAGATATATCAGAAGTGAGAGCCAGAAATAGGAAGGATCTACTACTTTACAGACAGAAAGAAGATAAAAGAGAATTGGAAGATGGAACACTCAACATTCCCTTCATTACAAGATACAGTGCAAATAGACATATTATCGAAAAAATAATAAGGAAACACTGGTCGATTTTGAAGGATGATGACATACTGGGTGAGAGATTACCAGAAACACCGAATTTCATCTATCGAAGACTAAACAATCTGAAAAGTATACTTTCACCTAGTGTACCAAGAACCCCTAAGATGAAAGTAAAAGATGTACATGGGAGAGACATCAGAGGATTTTACCCTTGCCCAAGCTGTAAAGCATGTGAAAGAGGCATGAAAACAAAGAAGTTCATATCACATAATACCAAAATAGAATATCCCATAAGAGATCATATAAAATGCAGCAATAGAGGAGTCATATATCTAATCCAATGCAGCTGTGGTCTGCAATACATCGGACAGACCTCAAGACCCCTCAAAGATCGAATTAGGGAACATCTGTTACAAATCAAACATAAAAATATGGAGACCCCACTATATAAACATTTTACTACACAACATCTGGGTAAAAAGAAAGACTTTAAGTATTGTGGAATACAATTAGTAACCCCAAGTTGGAGAGGGGGTGACCAAGAGAAAAGACTACTTGTGGAAGAATCCAAATGGATCTTCAATTTAGATTGTTTATATCCCAGGGGCCTGAACAACAAAGAGGACCTATCACATCTACTTAATTTGAAGTAAGCACGCTCTGGGCACACATAGAAACCTTGCACTAGTTTACATTTTTAGACTAGTGTTAGTAATTCACGAAATTTATCTGAGTAACACTTATATCTTTTATTAGCATGTATTTTCATACTAGCGTAATAGACGAGTGAGCCTTAGACAGAGAACTGTGAACCACAACAGTAGAAAAAACACCCAGAATGATTACACTCGGAACCCTCAGTCCCTGGTATTACACTATCAATATGACATCTTTTAAGCACCAGCTTTAATAACATCCCCCTCAGTAGGAGGTAGCAGTTGTAGATTCCCTATAGATTTCTTTAACACTTTGCTTTTAACATATCTTTCATAATATCATCGTATCTCTAGGGTACCAACAAGGAATATATCATTAACATACTCATTCCCTTTTAATTTAAACCTCCACTAAATTTATTATAACCCCAGTAAGAATACTCAAACCCCTTTATGTGCCCAGTAAGTTGCCCAAGGCTGTTTGGCCGGCCTAAATATAGAGGCACATAATTTAGAACAGTGATCTCTAGCACCTCGAACCAATGAAGTATACCTCTCGTAATATGGATAGATTATTTAATCCCAAGGCTCCTCCCATTGAATTTCTATAATTTTTTTACATATTTTCACATATTTGTAATACATATTTCTAATGTGTGTTTGAAATTTGAATTCCCATTCATAGTAATACATTTTTAGGACTCGCCATCACATAATCACTCTAAACCCATCCTGTTTTTTAACCCCAATTTGAGTATAAAACTACTGGAATCCAATTAGCATGCCCACTCTAATATGAATAACTGTACAAGAACAAAGGTTATAAACTTTAAATATTAGGTCTGTTAACCAGCACACATCTTATGATTTTTGTGATTTTTATCCGGTTTAATTCTATGTAATTTTATATGATAATTTTTTATGTATTTTATGTGATAATTATATGTGATTGTATATGTGATATATATGCAATACTGTTTTAACCATTTTTAACGGCTATTTGTATTAGATCACAAATAGACCATTAACAGTCTGTGATTAACGCATCTGTCCTCAACGCATCTGTCCTCTGCCCAGTTTGAGGCGCTCCTCAGAATCCCACAACTATCTGTAAAAAGGGTATTTATATAACTTTAAAATGAAAAACAGAGTCAAGTGTACACCAAAAAAAAATATTTAAAGATATTTTTTTAAAGATCTGTTTTTCAAAATCTTTACATTGAACAACTGCAAGATCAATCAAATTAACCACTTTCAATCAATGACAAGACAGTGATATACAATATCATTTTGTAGATATTTTAATGGCAATTCTTACAAAAACATAATCCAAAATAGATCATCTTTTGGATTAAAAAGTATATTGCAAAGTAATAATGAATAAATAAAAATACTGTATGTTGCACTGTCAGTACTGACAACACTATTGCCCTCAAACCGCCTGGATATAGCCTGCTCGAGCTTGGACTCCCCTAGCATCATTGTCCCCTAATTGAGGTAGATGTTCACCATACTCAGGGACATCCAAGCTCTACAGGTCTATATCAGGGATTGTAAGGGCAATGTTGTGCAACATACAGTATATATGAAAAATCAAGGAGACTTTGGAGAGGGCGTACTGAAGAATCCAACTGGAGATGACCAAGCAGCGGAAACAGCTCTTCAATACGCCAAAGTTGCACTCAATCATCGATTGGGTGGCGATGTGTGCCTCGTAGCCCGTTGTGGACGGGTGTGAAAAGCCACAGAAGTCACAAATTTCCAGAATCACCTGCGTAAAAGAAATAGAGGATTAATATTAGCAATCAGAATGACTAAAATATATAATATACATATGTTTGAATATATAAGAGATATTTACCTATGAGGATTCCCTCTTGCATTTGTCCCTCCTGGAAGCAATGGTAGATTGCAGAATTCTGGAGGGTGAAGGAATCGTGGTTGGAACCACGGATTCCAGAGCGTACGCTCATTATCCTCAACCTGGCGTCACAGATGACCTGGATGTTTAGTCAGTGGTTATGCTTCCTATCCCGGTATGGCTCCTCTGTACCCCTGGGAGGCTGCACCAATACTCTTGGCAACCCAGCAAGAGGATAAAACTGGAGCTTTACAGCATGCCACTCCTCAGGTGTATTGGGGAAGTGGACATCATGGACTAGGCATTGGTGCAAGGCATTCAGGACAACCTTCAGATGATGTGAGAAGGCTGCCTGGCTCAAACCTATGCCTAGACCTGTCACAGCCTGGAATGATCCAGTTGCCAAAAAAGAGAGAACCGATCATAATTTTACCATCCCAGGGATTGCCCTAGTTCTTGCAGTGACTGGTTCGAGAGAGTCCTTGATTTTGACATAGAGCCTCTCAATGGAAACCCTATTGAGTCAAAATCAATCACCTCTCGATCACTGAGGGCATGGAGACCAACCCTAGGCAGGAACATCCTTGGCACCCGCTTGCATCTTCGTTGTTGCACAACTGCAGCCATCAACATCCATCTTTCCCTGTGTCTCCTTAGAAACAGGACAAACTCTAATGCGTTGAGTATATCCATTGTAAAAATAATAATGAAATTAAGTGATTGAAAGCCCTTTTTATAATGCCAACTTCTACAGCTGTAAATGATTGCAGTAATTGATTTAATAAGTTATGCGGCACACATGACATAACTAATTAATGACAGAATTTCTGTATTATTACGTCATTTAACAAGCACATTGATTGAATAATTCATGCACCACACATGACGATTAGTGACAGAATTTCAGTATTATTGCGTCATGTGACAAGCACAATTTTGTTTCTAAATTAAGATGTATTGAATAAGATCATCCAGGCGAGTTCACCAGCTGTAATAAAGTGTATTGTTTGTGCAATTAAATAAATAACTTATGCACAACACATGAGTATTTAGCTATGGTTGGAATCATAACTTTGATTTTCTGTGTTTAGATAACAGCGTTGTGGAGGCTTAAAAGGTCAGTGTTTATGGTGTTTTTGGAATACCATATTAAGGAACAATGTTATGTATTAACATTGCCAAATATAACAGAAAGAGAATGCAATGTAGAACATTATTAAATGCAATAATTTGTGCAACCGTTTAAAATCTCTTGCTATCCTTTGTGGGATTGAGAATGCATTTTAAAGTAATTTCAATGTATTTTGCATGCACAAAGCAAAACAGTGGCATGCAAAATACATTGAAATTACTTTAAAATTGCATTCTACTTTACACAAAGGATAGCAAGAGACTGTAAACAGTGGCATGCAAAATAAATAGAAAAGACTTTAAAATGGCATGCTACTTCACACAAAGGATAGCAAGAGAATAAAAACAGTGGTAATATGTTATTCAGAAAAAAACAGGAAGGATATATTGAGCTTGCTAACAGGTGGTTGTATGGGGAAACTTCAAAAAAGGGGTGTTTCTGCAGGGACCCCTAGGAAAAAAAACTATACAGTAAAAAGAAGATGCGCTAAAAAGAAGCTACCACATTCAGTAAGATAAAACATCAATTTATAAATTAATATGTTATACACAGTGCGATGGGGGATATGGAGAATGTTAGACAATAAACAAAAATATAAAAACGACCACCGGTGGTTAATAAACTATGCAAGATGAGATCACAGTTGTCTAAAAAGAGCTATATTACAAATGATAAACCAATTGACATATTAAAAACAATATACAATAAAAACATCTTTAATGGAGACTCAAATTAGATAGGCTGTGCTGAGAGAGGCTGATATTTAGCACCACTTTAAAGAGTCGTGTTTACTGAGATACAAAGAATAAAGTCTTTTTTGCAACTTTCAGTAACTCTGTAGCTGAGTCTTGGCTTGTTTGCTCCGTATTATAGGAGGTGTTGTTATCAAGAAAACATAATTTATGTAAGAACTTACCTGATAAATTCATTTCTTTCATATTAGCAAGAGTCCATGAGTTAGTGACGTATGGGATATACATTCCTACCAGGAGGGGCAAAGTTTCCCAAACCTTAAAATGCCTATAAATACACCCCTCACCACACCTACAATTCAGTTTAACGAATAGCCAAGAATGGGGTGATAAGAAAGGAGCGAAAGCATCAAAATAAGGAATTGGAATAATTGTGCTTTATACAAAAAAAATCATAACCACCACAAAAGGGGTGGGTCTCATGGACTCTTGCTAATATGAAAGAAATGAATTTATCAGGTAAGTTCTTACATAAATTATGTTTTCTTTCATGTAATTAGCAAGAGTCCATGAGCTAGTGACGTATGGGATAGTAAATACCCAAGATGTGGAACTTCCACGCAAGAGTCACTAGAGAGGGAGGGATAAAATAAAGACAGCCAATTCCGCTGAAAAATAATCCACAACCCAAAACAAAAGTTTTAATCTTAATAATGAAAAAAACTGAAATTATAAGCAGAAGAATCAAACTAAAACAGATGCCTGAAGTACTTTTCTACCAAAAACTGCTTCAGAAGAAGAGAAAACATCAAAATGGTAGAATTTAGTAAAAGTATGCAAAGAAGACCAAGTTGCTGCTTTGCAAATCTGATCAACAGAAGCTTCATTTCTAAACACTCAGGAAGTAGAAACTGACCTAGTAGAATCCTTTGAGGCGGAGATTTACCCGACTCTATATAAGCATGATGAATCAAAGACTTTAACCAAGAAGCCAAAGAAATGGCGGAGGCCTTCTGACCTTTCCTGGAACCAGAAAAGATAACAAAAAGACTAGAAGTCTTTCTAAAATCCTTAGTAGCTTCAACATAATATTTTAAAGCTCTTACTACATCCAAAGAATGTAAATATCTCTCCTTTGAATTCTTAGGATTAGGGCACAATGAAGGGACAACAATTTCTCTACTAATGTTGTTAGAATTCACAACCTTAGGCAAAAATTTAAATGAATTCCGCAACACCGCCTTATCCTGATGAAAAATCAGAAAAGGAGACTCACAAGAAAGAGCAGATAATTAAGAAACTCTTCTAGCAGAAGAGATGGCCAAAAGGAACAGAACTTTCCAAGAAAGTAATTTAATATCCAGAGAATGCATAGGTTCAAATGGAGGAGCTTGTAAAGCCCTCAGAACCAAATTAAGACTCCAAGGAGGAGAGATTGACTTAACAGGTTTGATACGAACCAAAGCCTAAACAAAACAATGAATATCAGGAAGATTAGCAATCTTTCTGTGAAAAAGAACAGAAAGAGCAGAGATTTGTCCTTTCAAAGAACTTGCAGATAAACCTTTATCCAAACCATCCTGAAGAAACTGTAAAATCCTAGGAATTCTAAAAGAATGCCAGGAAAATTTATGAGAAGAACACCAAGAAATGTAAGTCTTCCAGACTCGATAATAAATCTTCCTAGACACAGATTTACGAGCCAGTAACATAGTATTGATCACTGAGTCAGAGAAACCTCTATGACTAAGAATCAAGCGTTCAATTTCCATACCTTCAAATTTAATGATTTGAGATCCTGATGGAAAAAAGGGCCTTGAGATAGAAGGTCTGGTCTTAACGGAAGAGTCCAAGGTTGGCAACTGGCCATCCGAATGAGATCTGCATACCAAAACCTGTGAGGCCATGCTGGAGCCACCAGCAGTACAAACAAACGTTCCATTAGAATTTTGGAAATCACTTTTGGAAGAAGAACTAGAGGCGGAAAGATATAGGCAGGATGATAATTCCAAGGAAGCGACAACGCGTCCACTGCCTCCGCCTGAGGATCCCTGGATCTGGACAGATACCTGGGAAGTTTCTTGTTTAGATGAGAGGTCATCAGATCTATTTCTGGAAGTCCCCAGATTTGAACGATCTGAAGAAATACCTCTGGGTGAAGAGACCATTCGCCCGGATGTAACGTCTGACGATTGAGATAATCTGCTTCCCAATTGTCTACACCTGGGATGTGAACCGCAGAGATTAGACAGGAGCTGGATTCCGCCCATAGAAATATCCGAGATACTTCTTTCATAGCCTGAGGACTGTGAGTCCCACCTTGATGATTGACATATGCCACGGTTGTGACATTGTCTGTCTGAAAACAAATAAACGATTCTCTCTTGAGAAGAGGCCAGAACTGAAGAGCTCTGAAAATTGCACAGAGTTCCAAAATGTTGATTGGTAATCTCGCCTCCTGAGATTCCCAAACCCCCTGCGCTGTCAGAGACCCCTATACAGCACCCCAACCTGACAGATTCGCATCTGTTGAGATCACAGTCCAGGTTGGACGAACAAAAGAAGACCCTTGGACTAAACGATGGTGATCTATCCACCACGTCAGAGAGTGTCGTACATTGGTATTTAAGGATATTAATTGTGATATCTTTGTAAAATCCCTGCACTACTGGTTCAGCATACAAAGCTGAAGAGGTCACATGTGAAAACGAGCAGCAGTCATAAGACCTAGAATTTCCATGCATAAAGCTACCAAAGGGAATGATTGAGACTGAAGGTTTCGACAGGCTGAAAACCAACTTCAGACGTCTCTTTTCTGTTAGAGACAAGGTCATGGACACTGAATCTATTTGAAAACCCAAAAAGGTTACCTTTGTCTGAGGAATCATTGAACTCTTTGGTAAATTGATCCTCCAACCATGTCTTTGAAGAAACGACACAGGTTGATTCGTATGAGATTCTGCAGAATGTGAAGACTGAGCAAGTACCAAGATATCGTCCAAATAAGGAAATACTGCAATACCCTGTTCTCTGATTACAGAGAGAAGGGCACCGAGAATTTTTGAAAAGATCCTTGGCGCAGTTGCTAGACCAAATGGAAGAGCAATAAACTGGTAATGCTTGTCTAGAAAAGAGAATCTCAGAAACTGAAAGTGATCTGGATGAATTGGAATATGAAGGTATGCATCCTGTAAATCTATTGTGGACATATAATGCCCTTGCTGAACAAAAGGCAGAATAGTCCTTATAGTTACCATTTTGAATGTCGGTATCCTTACATAGCGATTCAATATTTTTAGATCCAGAACTGGTCTGAAGGAATTCTCCTTCTTTGGTACAATGAATAGATTTGAGTAAAACCCCAGACCCTGTTCCAGAACTGGAACTGGCACAATTACCCCAGCCAACTCTAGATCACTGGGTTCATTGGAATGCGAGAGAGAAAAAATCTTCTCGCAGGTGGCCTTACCTTGAAACCTATTCTGTACCCTTGTGAAACAATGTTCTGAATCCAAAGACTGTGAATCGAATTGATCCAAATACCTTTGAAAAATCGTAACCTGCCCCCTACCAGCTGTGCTGGAATGAGGGCCGCACCTTCATGTGGACTTGGGAGCTGACTTTGACTTTCTAAAAGGCTTGGATTTATTCCAGACAGGAGAAGGCTTCCAAACGGAAACCGTTCCCTTAGGGGAAGGGTCAGGCTTTTGTTCCTTATTTTGACGAAGGAACGAAAACGATTAGCAGCCCTGTATTTACCTTTAGATTTTTTGTCCTGAGGCAAAAAGGATCCTTTCCCCCCAGTAACAGTTGAAATAATAGAATCCAACGGAGAACCAAACAATTTATTACATTGGAAAGAAAGAGAAAGCAAAGTTGACTTAGAAGACATATCTGCATTCCAAGTTTTAAGCCATAAAGCTCTTCTAGCTAAGATAGCTAAAGACATATATATGACATCAATTCTAATGATATCAAAGATGGCATCACAAATAAAGTTATTAGCATGTTGAAGAAGTTTAACAATGCTATGAGTATTATGGTCTGACACTTGTTGCGCTAAAGCCTCCAACCAGAAAGTGGAGGCAACAGCAACATCAGCCAAAGAAATAGCAGGTCTAAGAAGATTACCTGAACATAAATAAGCTCTCCTTAAAAAGGATTCAAGTTTCCTATCTAAAGGATCCTTAAATGAAGTACTATCTGCCGTAGGAATAGTAGTACGTTTAGCAAGAGTAGAGATAGCCCCATCAACTTTAGGGATTTTGTCCCAAAACTCTAATCTATCAGATGGCACAGGGTACAGTTTCTTAAACCTTTGAGAAGGAGTAAATGAAGTACCCAGATTATTCCATTCCCTAGAAATTACTTCAGAAATAGCATCAGGAACAGGAAAAACTTCTGGAATAACTATATGAGGTTTGAAAAACGAATTTAAACGCTTAGTAGATTTAGTATCAAGAGGACTAGACTCCTCCATCTCTAATGCAATTAACACTTCTTTAAGTAAAGAACGAATAAATTCCATCTTAAATAAATATGAAGATTTATCAGTGTCAATATCTGCAAGGAGGAATAACAGACAGAGCCTTCCTAATAGATTTAGAAACAAATTCTTTTACATTAACAGGAACATCCTGAGCATTAGATGTTGAAGGAACAACAACAGGTAATGGATTATTACTAATGGAAATACTATCTGCATTAGCAAGCTTATCATGACATTCATCACAAACTACAGCCGGAGGAACAGTTACCACAAGTTTACAACAAATGCACTTAACTTTGGTAGAACCAGCATCAGGCAGCATCTTTCCAGAAGTAGATTCTGATCCAGGGTCCAGTTGAGACATCTTGCAATATGTAATAGAAAAAACAACATATAAAGCAAAATTATCAAATTCCTTAAATGACAGTTTCAGGAATGGGAAAAAATGCCAATGAACAAGCCTCTAGCAAGCAGAAGCAATGAAAAAATGAGACTGAAATAATGTGAAAAAAAGGTGGAGACAAGAATGACGCTCACATTTTTTGGCGCCAAAAATGACGCCCACATTATTGGCGCTAAGTACAACGCCTATATTTTTTGGCGCCAAGTAAGACGCCACATCCGGTGACGCCGACAAAAATGCCGCCCACATTTTTGGCGCAAAAAACGTCTGAACACAAAAAACGTCAAAAAAATGACGTAATCACGAACAACTTCCGGCGTCAACTAGGGCGCCGGAAATGACAAAATTTTTGCGCCAAAAAAGTCTGCGCCAAAATATTACGCAATAAATTGAAGCATTTTCAGCCCCCGCGAGCCTAACAGCCCACAGGGAAAAAAGTCAATTGAAAAAAATAATCCTTCATATGCATTATCCCAATAATGAAACTGACTGTCTAAAATAAGGAATACAGATTTCCCTGAATCATGGCAAATATAAGTTTAAACACATATATTTAGAACTTTAAAAATAAAGTGCCCAACCATAGCTTAGAGTGTCAAATAAAATAAGACTTACTTACCCCAAGACACTCATCTACATATAGTAGAAAGCGAAACCAGTACTGAAACGAGAATCAGTAGAGGTAATGGTATATTAGAGTATATCGTCGATCTGAAAAGGGAGGTAGGAGAAGAAATCTCTACGACCGATAACAGAGAACCTATGAAATAGATCCCGTAGAAGGAGACCATGGAATTCAAATAGGCAATACTCTCTTCACATCCCTCTGACATTTACTGCACTCTGAGAGGAAAACTGGGCTCCAGCCTGCTGCGAAGCGCATTTCAACGAAGAATCTAGCACAAACTTACTTCACCACCTCCACGGGAGGCAAAGTTTGTAAAAACTGAATTGTGGGTGTGGTGAGGGGTGTATTTATAGGCATTTTAAGGTTTGGGAAACTTTGCCCCTCCTGGTAGGAATGTATATCCCATACGTCACTAGCTCATGGACTCTTGCTAATTACATGAAAGAAATGACTCACTGCTCCGGTATTGCTAATGTTATCAAAAAGAAAACAGTATCAAGATTAAGAAAAAAACACCATAATCACTGACCTTTTAAGCCTCTGCGTCGCTGCCATCCAAACCCAGAAAATCAGAGTAATTTATGTTTCATCCATAGCTAAATACTCATGTGTTGTGCATTAGTAATTTAGTGAATTGCACAAACAATACACCAGCATTTATTGCAGCTCGTGAACCTGCACAAAGTACAATGCCATTTTAAATTAATTTCAATGTATTTAGCATGCCACTGTTTTCATTCTCTTGCTATCCTTTGTGTGAAGTAGAATGCCATTTTAAAGTCTTTTCTATGTATTTTGCATGCCACTGTTCTCAGTCTCTTGCTATCCATTTGAAAAAAGTCGCATAGGGAACTGAAGAATAATGTAGAGTATCACCATTGCAGAACATGACAGAAAGGGAATGCTCTTTAATAACGTTTGTCTTTGCATCTAGATAACATTAAACATGGTGCAAATTGATTTTTCCCCAAAAATAAAAAGGATGTTAGCTATATGTTTTGTATTTAATTTTTATTTCTATATCTATTAGTGCGACAAGTTTTGGGCAAATCTTGTCAACAAATTTGGAGAAATATTGTCCGCTTGCTTTGTAATGAGAGACAAAATTGTAACATAATCCAAGTAGTATTTATTTATTTTGTGAGTCCTATATCTACTAGTGCACCAAATATGTAGCAATAATATTGTTTAATTTAGAAAGGGTATATAGATTTAACAAAGTTTCTAATTTACTTTTGTCATATGCTTCATTCTCTTCCAGCATCAAACATAAGCTTTCTGTGTTTTCAGTCTCCCATTGATTTCTATGGCATCCGCGGCCTCAAGGGTGCCAGTTTGAACGATAGGTACGCTGCGTCGGAATAGACGCAAGCATACCTGTACACTGTTGGATAAATTTGGAAAAGGGTCAAAAAGAGTCAAATGTGAATTTGGAACATCTGGGATGACGCACGCATCGATCTGTGTAGGATTAAGATCGTGGTACGTCACACATTTCAACATTTGACGATCTTGGTGCTTTGATAATTACGGCGGATTCAATTTGCGTCGGATATGATGCGAGATTCGAGTGAATTCAATCGAATTATCAGTTGACTCTTTGATAAATCGGCCCCTTTGTATCTATAAATGTCATTAATATCTTAACTATTGAATCCCAAAAAGCTCTATTAGAATCATTTGGACCATATAAGTTACATAATGTAAACAATTATTTATTAACTTCAATCTGTGCAGTAATTTACCGCACCTGGGGCTCACATATTGTTTTTTATTAATCTGATATTCTAATTTTTTATTGAAAAGTATTGCAGCACCTCTACTGTTTTTTTATAAGATGCATATATCATTTCTTTGACCTATTTTTTTTTTATTTCCTATGTTCTACGTCTAGTAATTGGGCCTCCTGTAAAAAGACTACATCTGGTTTAAAAAACATGTTTTAAATGATTAAAAATAGCTTTTCCCTTTATGGGCAAATTTATTCAACCGACATTTCAAGAAGTAAAGTTCAACATTTCTAACTTGTGTTAAAGATATATAACTTAATAATCGCTTCTCCTGTTAGGGTTTGTAGCATAAAGGACTAGGGACAGGACGAGAGCAAGGAGGAAAGAAGAAGAGAGAGAGGGAAAAGAAAAACAGAATTTATGTTTACCTGATAAATTACTTTCTCCAACGGTGTGTCCGGTCCACGGCGTCATCCTTACTTGTGGGATATTCTCTTCCCCAACAGGAAATGGCAAAGAGCCCAGCAAAGCTGGTCACATGATCCCTCCTAGGCTCCGCCTACCCCAGTCATTCGACCGACGTTAAGGAGGAATATTTGCATAGGAGAAACCATATGATACCGTGGTGACTGTAGTTAAAGAAAATAAATTATCAGACCTGATTAAAAAACCAGGGCGGGCCGTGGACCGGACACACCGTTGGAGAAAGTAATTTATCAGGTAAACATAAATTCTGTTTTCTCCAACATAGGTGTGTCCGGTCCACGGCGTCATCCTTACTTGTGGGAACCAATACCAAAGCTTTAGGACACGGATGAAGGGAGGGAGCAAATCAGGTCACCTAAATGGAAGGCACCACGGCTTGCAAAACCTTTCTCCCAAAAATAGCCTCAGAAGAAGCAAAAGTATCAAACTTGTAAAATTTGGTAAAAGTGTGCAGTGAAGACCAAGTCGCTGCCCTACATATCTGATCAACAGAAGCCTCGTTCTTGAAGGCCCATGTGGAAGCCACAGCCCTAGTGGAATGAGCTGTGATTCTTTCAGGAGGCTGCCGTCCGGCAGTCTCGTAAGCCAATCTGATGATGCTTTTAATCCAAAAAGAGAGAGAGGTAGAAGTTGCTTTTTGACCTCTCCTTTTACCAGAATAAACAACAAACAAGGAAGATGTTTGTCTAAAATCCTTTGTAGCATCTAAATAGAATTTTAGAGCGCGAACAACATCCAAATTGTGCAACAAACGTTCCTTCTTCGAAACTGGTTTCGGACACAGAGAAGGCACGACTATCTCCTGGTTAATGTTTTTGTTAGAAACAACTTTTGGAAGAAAACCAGGTTTAGTACGTAAAACCACCTTATCTGCATGGAACACCAGATAAGGAGGAGAACACTGCAGAGCAGATAATTCTGAAACTCTTCTAGCAGAAGAAATTGCAACCAAAAACAAAACTTTCCAAGATAATAACTTAATATCAACGGAATGTAAGGGTTCAAACGGAACCCCCTGAAGAACTGAAAGAACTAAGTTGAGACTCCAAGGAGGAGTCAAAGGTTTGTAAACAGGCTTGATTCTAACCAGAGCCTGAACAAAGGCTTGAACATCTGGCACAGCTGCCAGCTTTTTGTGAAGTAACACAGACAAGGCAGAAATCTGTCCCTTCAAGGAACTTGCAGATAATCCTTATTCCAATCCTTCTTGAAGGAAGGATAGAATCTTAGGAATCTTAACCTTGTCCCAAGGGAATCCTTTAGATTCACACCAACAGATATATTTTTTCCAAATTTTGTGGTAAATTTTTCTAGTTACAGGCTTTCTGGCCTGAACAAGAGTATCAATAACAGAATCTGAGAACCCTCGCTTTGATAAGATCAAGCGTTCAATCTCCAAGCAGTCAGCTGGAGTGAGACCAGATTCGGATGTTCGAACGGACCTTGAACAAGAAGGTCTCGTCTCAAAGGTAGCTTCCATGGTGGAGCCGATGACATATTCACCAGATCTGCATACCAAGTCCTGCGTGGCCACGCAGGAGCTATCAAGATCACCGACGCCCTCTCCTGATTGATCCTGGCTACCAGCCTGGGGATGAGAGGAAACGGCGGGAATACATAAGCTAGTTTGAAGGTCCAAGGTGCTACTAGTGCATCTACTAGAGTCGCCTTGGGATCCCTGGATCTGGACCCGTAGCAAGGAACCTTGAAGTTCTGACGAGAGGCCATCAGATCCATGTCTGGAATGCCCCACAGTTGAGTGATTTGGGCAAAGATTTCCGGATGGAGTTCCCACTCCCCCGGATGCAATGTCTGACGACCCAGAAAATCCGCTTCCCAATTTTCCACTCCTGGGATGTGGATTGCAGACAGGTGGCAGGAGCGAGTCTCCGCCCATTGAATGATTATGGTCACTTCTTCCATCGCCAGGGAACTCCTTGTTCCCCCCTGATGGTTGATGTACGCAACAGTCGTCATGTTGTCTGATTGAAACCGTATGAACTTGGCCCTCGCTAGCTGAGGCCAAGCCTTGAGAGCATTGAATATCGCTCTCAGTTCCAGAATATTTATCGGTAGAAGAGATTCTTCCCGAGACCAAAGACCCTGAGCTTTCAGGGATCCCCAGACCGCGCCCCAGCCCATCAGACTGGCGTCGGTCGTGACAATGACCCACTCTGGTCTGCGGAAGGTCATCCCTTGTGACAGGTTGTCCAGGGACAGCCACCAACGGAGTGAGTCTCTGGTCCTCTGATTTACTTGTATCTTCGGAGACAAGTCTGTATAGTCCCCATTCCACTGACTGAGCATACACAGTTGTAATGGTCTTAGATGAATGCGTGCAAAAGGAACTATGTCCATTGCCGCTACCATCAAACCTATCACTTCCATGCACTGCGCTATGGAAGGAAGAGGAACGGAATGAAGTATCCGACAAGAGTTTAGAAGTTTTGTTTTTCTGGCCTCTGTCAGAAAAATCCTCATTTCTAAGGAGTCTATTATTGTTCCCAAGAAGGGAACTCTTGTCGACGGAGATAGAGAACTCTTTTCCACGTTCACTTTCCATCCGTGAGATCTGAGAAAGGCCAGGACTATGTCCGTGTGAGCCTTTGCTTGAGGAAGGGACGACGCTTGAATCAGAATGTCGTCCAAATAAGGTACTACTGCAATGCCCCTTGGTCTTAGCACCGCTAGAAGGGACCCTAGTACCTTTGTGAAAATCCTTGGAGCAGTGGCTAATCCGAAAGGAAGCGCCACGAACTGGTAATGCTTGTCCAGGAATGCGAACCTTAGGAACCGATGATGTTCCTTGTGGATAGGAATATGTAGATAAGCATCCTTTAAATCCACCGTGGTCATGAATTGACCTTCCTGGATGGAAGGAAGAATTGTTCGAATGGTTTCCATTTTGAACGATGGAACCTTGAGAAACTTGTTTAAGATCTTGAGATCTAAGATTGGTCTGAACGTTCCCTCTTTTTTGGGAACTATGAACAGATTGGAGTAGAACCCCATCCCTTGTTCTCCTAATGGAACAGGATGAATCACTCCCATTTTTAACAGGTCTTCTACACAATGTAAGAATGCCTGTCTTTTTATGTGGTCTGAAGACAACTGAGACCTGTGGAACCTCCCCCTTGGGGGAAGCCCCTTGAATTCCAGAAGATAACCTTGGGAGACTATTTCTAGTGCCCAAGGATCCAGAACATCTCTTGCCCAAGCCTGAGCGAAGAGAGAGAGTCTGCCCCCCACCAGATCCGGTCCCGGATCGGGGGCCAACATTTCATGCTGTCTTGGTAGCAGTGGCAGGTTTCTTGGCCTGCTTTCCCTTGTTCCAGCCTTGCATTGGTCTCCAAGCTGGCTTGGCTTGAGAAGTATTACCCTCTTGCTTAGAGGACGTAGCACTTTGGGCTGGTCCGTTTCTACGAAAGGGACGAAAATTAGGTTTATTTTTGGCCTTGAAAGACCGATCCTGAGGAAGGGCGTGGCCCTTACCCCCAGTGATATCAGAGATAATCTCTTTCAAGTCAGGGCCAAACAGCGTTTTCCCCTTGAAAGGAATGTTAAGTAGTTTGTTCTTGGAAGACGCATCAGCTGACCAAGATTTCAACCAAAGCGCTCTGCGCGCCACAATAGCAAACCCAGAATTCTTAGCCGCTAACCTAGCCAATTGCAAAGTGGCGTCTAGGGTGAAAGAATTAGCCAATTTGAGAGCACGGATTCTGTCCATAATCTCCTCATAAGGAGGAGAATCACTATCGACCGCCTTTACTAGCTCATCGAACCAGAAACACGCGGCTGTAGTGACAGGGACAATGCATGAAATTGGTTGTAGAAGGTAACCCTGCTGAACAAACATCTTTTTAAGTAAACCTTCTAATTTTTTATCCATAGGATCTTTGAAAGCACAACTATCTTCTATGGGTATAGTGGTGCGTTTGTTTAAAGTAGAAACCGCTCCCTCGACCTTGGGGACTGTCTGCCATAAGTCCTTTCTGGGGTCGACCATAGGAAACAATTTTTTAAATATGGGGGGAGGGACGAAAGGAATACCGGGCCTTTCCCATTCTTTATTTACAATGTCCGCCACCCGCTTGGGTATAGGAAAAGCTTCTGGGAGCCCCGGGACCTCTAGGAACTTGTCCATTTTACATAGTTTCTCTGGGATGATCAAATTCTCACAATCATCCAGAGTGGATAATACCTCCTTAAGCAGAGCGCGGAGATGTTCCAACTTAAATTTAAATGTAATCACATCAGGTTCAGCTTGTTGAGAAATTTTCCCTGAATCTGAAATTTCTCCCTCAGACAAAACCTCCCTGGACCCATCAGACTGGTGTAGGGGCATTTCAGAACCATTATCATCAGCGTCATCATGCTCTTCAGTATCTAAAACAGAGCAGTCGCGCTTACGCTGATAAGTGGGCATTTTGGCTAAAATGTTTTTGATAGAATTATCCATTACAGCCGTTAATTGTTGCATAGTAAGGAGTATTGGCGCGCTAGATGTACTAGGGGCCTCCTGAGTGGGCAAGACTCGTGTAGACGAAGGAGGGAATGATGCAGTACCATGCTTACTCCCCTCACTTGAGGAATCATCTTGGGCATCATTTTCATTGTCACATAAATCACATTTATTTAAATGAGAAGGAACCCTGGCTTCCCCACATTCAGAACACAGTCTATCTGGTAGTTCAGACATGTTAAACAGGCATAAACTTGATAACAAAGTACAAAAAACGTTTTAAAATAAAACCGTTACTGTCACTTTAAATTTTAAACTGAACACACTTTATTACTGCAATTGCGAAAAAGTATGAAGGAATTGTTCAAAATTCACCAAAATTTCACCACAGTGTCTTAAAGCCTTAAAAGTATTGCACACCAAATTTGGAAGCTTTAACCCTTAAAATAACGGAACCGGAGCCGTTTTTAACTTTAACCCCTTTACAGTCCCTGGTATCTGCTTTGCTGAGACCCAACCAAGCCCAAAGGGGAATACGATACCAAATGACGCCTTCAGAAAGTCTTTTCTATGTATCAGAGCTCCTCACACATGCGACTGCATGTCATGCCTCTCAAAAACAAGTGCGCAATACCGGCGCGAAAATGAGGCTCTGCCTATGATTAGGGAAAGCCCCTAAAGAATAAGGTGTCTAAAACAGTGCCTGCCGATATAATTTTACCAAAATACCCAGATTAAATGATTCCTCAAGGCTAAATATGTGTAATATATTAATCGATTTAGCCCAGAAAAAGTCTACAGTCTTAATAAGCCCTTGTGAAGCCCTTATTTACTATCTTAATAAACATGGCTTACCGGATCCCATAGGGAAAATGACAGCTTCCAGCATTACATCGTCTTGTTAGAATGTGTCATACCTCAAGCAGCAAAAGACTGCTCACTGTTCCCCCAACTGAAGTTAATTCCTCTCAACAGTCCTGTGTGGAACAGCCATGGATTTTAGTAACGGTTGCTAAAATCATTTTCCTCATACAAACAGAAATCTTCATCTCTTTTCTGTTTCAGAGTAAATAGTACATACCAGCACTATTTTAAAATAACAAACTCTTGATTGAATAATAAAAACTACAGTTAAACACTAAAAAACTCTAAGCCATCTCCGTGGAGATGTTGCCTGTACAACGGCAAAGAGAATGACTGGGGTAGGCGGAGCCTAGGAGGGATCATGTGACCAGCTTTGCTGGGCTCTTTGCCATTTCCTGTTGGGGAAGAGAATATCCCACAAGTAAGGATGACGCCGTGGACCGGACACACCTATGTTGGAGAAAGAAATATTAGTGAAAAAAGTGAAAGTGATTAATCATCCTATAACATGTGGTATTGTGTCACTACTGTAGCCAATTGTTGTATTATTAAAGTGGTGATAACTAAACAAAGTGTTAAGTTTAGGTGAAGAAGAAATAAATAAAAGGTGATTTCACAGCATCACATTGTGTAATATTGTGTCTCTAGTCTATATAACTAATGTGTTGTGACAAAAGAGTTGGCTAAGGGAAAAAGAGAATAAAAGGTGATTTCACAGCATCACATTGTGTAATATTGTGTCTCTAGTCTATATAACTAATGTGTTGTGACAAAAGAGTTGGTTAAGTGAAAAAGAGAATAAAAGGTGATATCACAGCATCACATTGTGTAATATTGTGTTTCTAGTCTATATAACTAATGTGTTGTGACAAAAGAGTTGACTAAGTGAAAAAGAGAATAAAAGGTGACTTCACAGCATCACATTGTGTAATATTGTGTCTCTAATGTGTTGTGACAAAAGAGTTGGCTAAGTGAAAAAGAGAATAAAAGGTGATTTCACAGCATCACATTGTGTAATATTGTGTCTCTAGTCTATATAACTAATGTGTTGTGACAAAAGAGTTGGTTAAGTGAAAAAGAGAATAAAAAAGGTGACTTCACAGCATCACATTGTGTAATATTGTGTCTCTAGTCTATATAACTAATGTGTTGTGACAAAAGAGTTGGTTAAGTGAAAAAGAGAATAAAAAAGGTGACTTCACAGCATCACATTGTGTAATATTGTGTCTCTAGTCTATATAACTAATGTGTTGTGACAAAAGAGTTGGCTAAGGGAAAAAGAGAATAAAAGGTGATTTCACAGCATCACATTGTGTAATATTGTGTCTCTAGTCTATATAACTAATGTGTTGTGACAAAAGAGTTGGCTAAGGGAAAAAGAGAATAAAAGGTGATTTCACAGCATCACATTGTGTAATATTGTGTCTCTAGTCTATATAACTAATGTGTTGTGACAAAAGAGTTGACTTTGTCCCCCCCTTCTCCCACCTATCTACTCCTATACCAACCCAAAGCCTAGTCTATTTTATCTTCTCTTTCCTGTCTCTCCTTCCAGGAGTTTAATAGATTCCAGGAATTGATAGATTTTGTCCTTTCTGCTAAAGATCTTTACCCTATCCTGTAAGTAAGCTTTGACCTTATAGCAGGGAAAATTACAAAGGCTTTAAATCCTTTTTTATTTAACTCATTGCAGGCTGGGATCAGCTCTTTTCTTACTTTACTTGTCTCTAGTGTGTAATCTTGATTGATAGTGATCTTTTCTCCCTTGAACTGTAAGTTTGTAGTTGTTTATAAGTACTAAAAAAAGTGATTTCATTTGAAAGTTCAAAGTCCTTACTATCACTGGTCTAGGGAGGTCTCTGGTGAAGTTATTACTTCTCATTATATGGATTCTATGTGCTCTTTCTAGCTAGGTAACTTGTTTTCTTTAAGTGTAATTAGTGCTTCTGGTTTAACTGTTTTAGCAATCGCTAGTATTCTTAGATTATTTTGCCTTGAGAGATTCTCTAGTTCTCAAGTTACAGTTCAGGCAGGCACAGGTTAATCCAAAAGAGTTGTCAGGCAAAGCAGAGATCAAGTTAGAGTTCAGGCAAGCACAAGATAACATAGAAAAAATGTACCCAGGATACAGATGAATCCAACAAACAGGCAGTGAGGATCTGAGATGCTGGAAATTTAAAGACCCGTCTGACATTATCAGAATGGGCCGGCACAGAGAGACTGCATCACGTTGCTAGGCAACAGGATGCAGCAAGCAGAGAACAGATCCAAGAGCGATGGCGGCATGGTTGGAAGCGGCAGATCGTGACAATACCTCTAACCCTACAAATGAGAAGTGGGACAGGTATATCCTAGCTAAATCAGAAAGAGAGCTATTTAAAAAGCAAGAGTTATATCAAGAAGATATAAGAGTTAGCGCACGTTAAAATTAAAGCACGTAAAGTCTGCCCAATATTTTTCTAGGATTATTAGAACTGAACAAAAACAGAATTTATGTTTACCTGATAAATTACTTTCTCCAACGGTGTGTCCGGTCCACGGCGTCATCCTTACTTGTGGGATATTCTCTTCCCCAACAGGAAATGGCAAAGAGCCCAGCAAAGCTGGTCACATGATCCCTCCTAGGCTCCGCCTACCCCAGTCATTCGACCGACGTTAAGGAGGAATATTTGCATAGGAGAAACCATATGATACCGTGGTGACTGTAGTTAAAGAAAATAAAATATCAGACCTGATTAAAAAACCAGGGCGGGCCGTGGACCGGACACACCGTTGGAGAAAGTAATTTATCAGGTAAACATAAATTCTGTTTTCTCCAACATAGGTGTGTCCGGTCCACGGCGTCATCCTTACTTGTGGGAACCAATACCAAAGCTTTAGGACACGGATGAAGGGAGGGAGCAAATCAGGTCACCTAAATGGAAGGCACCACGGCTTGCAAAACCTTTCTCCCAAAAATAGCCTCAGAAGAAGCAAAAGTATCAAACTTGTAAAATTTGGTAAAAGTGTGCAGTGAAGACCAAGTCGCTGCCCTACATATCTGATTAACAGAAGCCTCGTTCTTGAAGGCCCATGTGGAAGCCACAGCCCTAGTGGAATGAGCTGTGATTCTTTCGGGAGGCTGCCGTCCGGCAGTCTCGTAAGCCAATCTGATGATGCTTTTAATCCAAAAAGAGAGAGAGGTAGAAGTTGCTTTTTGACCTCTCCTTTTACCGGAATAAACAACAAACAAGGAAGATGTTTGTCTAAAATCCTTTGTAGCATCTAAATAGAATTTTAGAGCGCGAACAACATCCAAATTGTGCAACAAACGTTCCTTCTTCGAAACTGGTTTCGGACACAGAGAAGGTACGATAATCTCCTGGTTAATGTTTTTGTTAGAAACAACTTTTGGAAGAAAACCAGGTTTAGTACGTAAAACCACCTTATCTGCATGGAACACCAGATAAGGAGGAGAACACTGCAGAGCAGATAATTCTGAAACTCTTCGAGCAGAAGAAATTGCAACCAAAAACAAAACTTTCCAAGATAATAACTTAATATCAACGGAATGTAAGGGTTCAAACGGAACCCCCTGAAGAACTGAAAGAACTAAGTTGAGACTCCAAGGAGGAGTCAAAGGTTTGTAAACAGGCTTGATTCTGACCAGAGCCTGAACAAAGGCTTGAACATCTGGCACAGCTGCCAGCTTTTTGTGAAGTAACACAGACAAGGCAGAAATCTGTCCCTTCAGGGAACTTGCAGATAATCCTTTATCCAATCCTTCTTGAAGGAAGGATAGAATCTTAGGAATTTTAACCTTGTCCCAAGGGAATCCTTTAGATTCACACCAACAGATATATTTTTTCCAAATTTTGTGGTAAATCTTTCTAGTTACAGGCTTTCTGGCCTGAACAAGAGTATCGATAACAGAATCTGAGAACCCTCGCTTCGATAAGATCAAGCATTCAATCTCCAAGCAGTCAGCTGGAGTGAGACCAGATTCGGATGTTCGAACGGACCCTGAACAAGAAGGTCTCGTCTCAAAGGTAGCTTCCATGGTGGAGCCGATGACATATTCACCAGATCTGCATACCAAGTCCTGCGTGGCCACGCAGGAGCTATCAAGATCACCGACGCCCTCTCCTGATTGATCCTGGCTACCAGCCTGGGGATGAGAGGAAACGGCGGGAACACATAAGCTAGTTTGAAGGTCCAAGGTGCTACTAGTGCATCCACTAGAGCCGCCTTGGGATCCCTGGATCTGGACCCGTAGCAAGGAACTTTGAAGTTCTGACGAGAGGCCATCAGATCCATGTCTGGAATGCCCCACAGTTGAGTGACTTGGGCAAAGATTTCCGGATGGAGTTCCCACTCCCCCGGATGCAATGTCTGACGACTCAGAAAATCCGCTTCCCAATTTTCCACTCCTGGGATGTGGATAGCAGACAGGTGGCAGGAGTGAGACTCCGCCCATAGAATGATTTTGGTCACTTCTTCCATCGCTAGGGAACTCCTTGTTCCCCCCTGATGGTTGATGTACGCAACAGTTGTCATGTTGTCTGATTGAAACCGTATGAACTTGGCCCTCGCTAGCTGAGGCCAAGCTTTGAGAGCATTGAATATCGCTCTCAGTTCCAGAATATTTATCGGTAGAAGAGATTCTTCCCGAGACCAAAGACCCTGAGCTTTCAGGGATCCCCAGACCGCGCCCCAGCCCATCAGACTGGCGTCGGTCGTGACAATGACCCACTCTGGTCTGCGGAAGGTCATCCCTTGTGACAGGTTGTCCAGGGACAGCCACCAACGGAGTGAGTCTCTGGTCCTCTGATTTACTTGTATCTTCGGAGACAAGTCTGTATAGTCCCCATTCCACTGACTGAGCATGCACAGTTGTAATGGTCTTAGATGAATGCGCGCAAAAGGAACTATGTCCATTGCCGCTACCATCAAACCTATCACTTCCATGCACTGCGCTATGGAAGGAAGAGGAACGGAATGAAGTATCCGACAAGAGTCTAGAAGCTTTGTTTTTCTGGCTTCTGTCAGAAAAATCCTCATTTCTAAGGAGTCTATTATTGTACCCAAGAAGGGAACCCTTGTTGACGGAGATAGAGAACTCTTTTCCACGTTCACTTTCCATCCGTGAGATCTGAGAAAGGCCAGGACAATGTCCGTGTGAGCCTTTGCTTGAGGAAGGGACGACGCTTGAATCAGAATGTCGTCCAAGTAAGGTACTACGGCAATGCCCCTTGGTCTTAGCACAGCTAGAAGGGACCCTAGTACCTTTGTGAAAATCCTTGGAGCAGTGGCTAATCCGAAAGGAAGCGCCACGAACTGGTAATGCTTGTCCAGGAATGCGAACCTTAGGAACCGATGATGTTCCTTGTGGATAGGAATATGTAGATACGCATCCTTTAAATCCACCGTGGTCATGAATTGACCTTCCTGGATGGAAGGAAGAATTGTTCGAATGGTTTCCATCTTGAACGATGGAACCTTGAGAAACTTGTTTAAGATCTTGAGATCTAAGATTGGTCTGAACGTTCCCTCTTTTTTGGGAACTATGAACAGATTGGAGTAGAACCCCATCCCTTGTTCTCCTAATGGAACAGGATGAATCACTCCCATTTTTAACAGGTCTTCTACACAATGTAAGAATGCCTGTCTTTTTATGTGGTCTGAAGACAACTGAGACCTGTGGAACCTCCCCCTTGGGGGAAGCCCCTTGAACTTCAGAAAATAACCTTGGGAGACTATTTCTAGCGCCCAAGGATCCAGAACATCTCTTGCCCAAGCCTGAGCGAAGAGAGAGAGTCTGCCCCCCACCAGATCCGGTCCCGGATCGGGGGCCAACATTTCATGCTGTCTTGGTAGCAGTGGTTTCTTGGCCTGCTTTCCCTTGTTCCAGCCTTGCATTGGTCTCCAAGCTGGCTTGGCTTGAGAAGAATTACCCTCTTGCTTAGAGGACGTAGCACTTTGGGCTGGTCCGTTTCTACGAAAGGGACGAAAATTAGGTTTATTTTTTGCCTTGAAAGGCCGATCCTGAGGAAGGGCGTGGCCCTTACCCCCAGTGATATCAGAGATAATATCTTTCAAGTCAGGGCCAAACAGCGTTTTCCCCTTGAAAGGAATGTTAAGTAGCTTGTTCTTGGAAGACGCATCAGCTGACCAAGATTTCAACCAAAGCGCTCTGCGCGCCACAATAGCAAACCCAGAGTTCTTAGCCGCTAACCTAGCCAATTGCAAAGTGGCGTCTAAGGTGAAAGAATTAGCCAATTTGAGAGCATTGATTCTGTCCATAATCTCCTCATAAGGAGGAGAATCACTATCGACCGCCTTTACCAGCTCATCGAACCAGAAACACGCGGCTGTAGCGACAGGGACAATGCATGAAATTGGTTGTAGAAGGTAACCCTGCTGAACAAACATCTTTTTAAGTAAACCTTCTAATTTTTTATCCATAGGATCTTTGAAAGCACAACTATCTTCTATGGGTATAGTGGTGCGTTTGTTTAAGGTGGAAACCGCTCCCTCGACCTTGGGGACTGTCTGCCATAAGTCCTTTCTGGGGTCGACCATAGGAAACAATTTTTTAAATATGGGGGGAGGGACGAAAGGAATACCGGGCCTTTCCCATTCTTTATTTACAATGTCCGCCACCCGCTTGGGTATAGGAAAAGCTTCTGGGAGCCCCGGGACCTCTAGGAACTTGTCCATTTTACATAGTTTCTCTGGGATGACCAACTTGTCACAATCATCCAGAGTGGATAATACCTCCTTAAGCAGAATGCGGAGATGTTCCAACTTAAATTTAAACGTAATCACATCAGGTTCAGCTTGTTGAGAAATGTTCCCTGAATCAGTAATTTCTCCCTCAGACAAAACCTCCCTGGCCCCATCAGACTGGTTTAGGGGCCCTTCAGAACCATTATTATCAGCGTCGTCATGCTCTTCAGTATCTAAAACAGAGCAGTCGCGCTTACGCTGATAAGTGTTCATTTTGGCTAAAATGTTTTTGACAGAATTATCCATTACAGCCGTTAATTGTTGCATAGTAAGGAGTATTGGCGCGCTAGATGTACTAGGGGCCTCCTGAGTGGGCAAGACTCGTGTAGACGAAGGAGGGAATGATGCAGTACCATGCTTACTCCCCTCACTTGAGGAATCATCTTGGGCATCATTGTCATTGTCACATAAATCACATTTATTTAAATGAGAAGGAATTCTGGCTTCCCCACATTCAGAACACAGTCTATCTGGTAGTTCAGACATGTTAAACAGGCATAAACTTGATAACAAAGTACAAAAAACGTTTTAAAATAAAACCGTTACTGTCACTTTAAATTTTAAACTGAACACACTTTATTACTGCAATTGCGAAAAAATATGAAGGAATTGTTCAAAATTCACCAAAATTTCACCACAGTGTCTTAAAGCCTTAAAAGTATTGCACACCAAATTTGGAAGCTTTAACCCTTAAAATAACGGAACCGGAGCCGTTTTTAACTTTAACCCCTTTACAGTCCCTGGTATCTGCTTTGCTGAGACCCAACCAAGCCCAAAGGGGAATACGATACCAAATGACGCCTTCAGAAAGTCTTTTCTAAGTATCAGAGCTCCTCACACATGCGACTGCATGTCATGCCTCTCAAAAACAAGTGCGCAACACCGGCGCGAAAATGAGGCTCTGCCTATGATTTGGGAAAGCCCCTAAAGAATAAGGTGTCTAAAACAGTGCCTGCCGATATAATCTTATCAAAATACCCAGATTAAATGATTCCTCAAGGCTAAATATGTGTTAATAATGAATCGATTTAGCCCAGAAAAAGTCTACAGTCTTAATAAGCCCTTGTGAAGCCCTTATTTACTATCTTAATAAACATGGCTTACCGGATCCCATAGGGAAAATGACAGCTTCCAGCATTACATCGTCTTGTTAGAATGTGTCATACCTCAAGCAGCAAGAGACTGCTCACTGTTCCCCCAACTGAAGTTAATTGCTCTCAACAGTCCTGTGTGGAACAGCCATGGATTTTAGTAACGGTTGCTAAAATCATTTTCCTCATACAAACAGAAATCTTCATCTCTTTTCTGTTTCTGAGTAAATAGTACATACCAGCACTATTTTAAAATAACAAACTCTTGATTGAATAATAAAAACTACAGTTAAACACTAAAAAACTCTAAGCCATCTCCGTGGAGATGTTGCCTGTACAACGGCAAAGAGAATGACTGGGGTAGGCGGAGCCTAGGAGGGATCATGTGACCAGCTTTGCTGGGCTCTTTGCCATTTCCTGTTGGGGAAGAGAATATCCCACAAGTAAGGATGACGCCGTGGACCGGACACACCTATGTTGGAGAAATAATAATATGATTGAGGCAAACAAAAAATCAAGGTGTAAGATATACTGATGCTAAAGATATTAGTAATACATTGCTTGAGTAATATAAATATATCTATACTACATGTGAGCTAAATGAACTGAATAGGAAGACATTTTGGGATAAAATATCTTTGCCCTAGATTTATTCTGATGATTTGGAATTCCTGAATCAAAAGTATATCCATAAAATAAATACAGACATCGATTAAACATGCAAAATTATAAAAAAGCATTGGGCCTGGAGCAACTCCATATGGAATGTTACAAAATTATGCCAGATGTCATTATACCTACCTTAGTTAAATGAATACTACTGTTGTATGAATATATGTAACCAACCTGCCTCTATTTTACATCTATTCAGCCATTCTGCACTAACACTGAGCTGTTGTTTTTGTCAAACTTAGTCTGCTGACATCTGTTCTTAGATAAATAACATTTTTATCTGGTTGTTAATCATAACCAAGCCTTTTCTAGCATTAACATAGTCTCATTTTATTCAGTCTTATCTTTTTAACAAGGTCAGCATTTCTGTAACCATGCCTTTTCTAGAGTAAAGGGACAGTGCAGTCACCTGAAAAATGTGATATACAAACAGTTAAAGCCTCAGCTGTGCAGAATACATATAGATTAATATTTTTCGAAAAGTACATTTGTAAAGATATAATTTTACATTTGCTGCTCCTGTGTATTTTTACAACAATGCTGACACTCCCTAAAGAAAGGGCTGAGCTGAAAGAGAAGTTAGCGCGCCTCCCCCCTCCAATAACAAATTCTATATGTAAATAAGTCACGCACAGATGTGAATAACTATGATGTGAAGCACTATGTGCTGAGGTAGACAAAATACTGGCTCTGAGCAGTCCAGGGCTCAGGGCTGATACCGGGAGAGCAGAGCGAGTGGAGGTTGCTATTTCAGTAGAGGCTGAGCTCCCGAGGTCTAGGCTAGTAAGCAGAGAGGCTGATTGAGCAGTGAGAGACAAGTGCTGTAAGTGCAGGGACCGCAAGACATCTGCTGTTTCCAGCTCCTACAAAGCCCCTGTATCCTAGTGCTGCTGGTACACAAATCAATATAAGTGGGATTATCGCGGCTATCGCACCTAAGAGACCATCAGGGTCAGAGTGTGGACATCCAGAAGCTAACTCTGCCTACACATCAATAATCTAACTTTTGGAGAATGCCTCCAGCAGCACTGTGCATTTCCACATCTATGAAAGACGTACATCACAGGCAGCATTCTTTGCCCAGTAGCAGGCTTTTTCATAGATGCAGCGGTGCACAGTGCTACTGCAAGCTTTCTCCAATAGTTAGATTATTGATGTGTAAGGCAGAGTTAGCTTCTGGATGTCCACACTCTGACTCTGCCGGTCTCTTAGGTTGGATAGCCGCAATAATCCCACTTATATTGATTTGTGTACCAGCAGCATTAGGATACAGGGGCTTTGTAGGAGCTGGAAACAGCAGATGTCTTGCAGTCCCTGCACTTACAGCACTTGTCTCTCACTGCCCAATCAGCCTCTCTGCTTACTAGCCTAGACCTCACTGCTCAAGTGCTTCTGTTTACCATCTTGGGCACTCATGCCATGGGATCACCACCACCGGTCTAACGTTTGTAGAAAATAAATTAGCAAAATGCAGCCTATAGATTACCAGTTTGATAAATAACCCCTGGTAATTACATCTAGTTTTAGTAATTGCACACGAAAATGTCGATCACACCTGTCAACTCTCCATTAAACAACGTCTGTTAGCTACTAAAGGCCTGTTCTTATATGCAGAGTGCCTGTGTGTTTGGTACCCTTTACAAAGAATAACAGCAGAAAAGTAATCACTGCTGAACACGGATGCGCATTTATTGAGTGCTGGTCTGTGTTCACTCTAGCAGTGACGTCACCATAGGGGCTGGAACATTTGCGCCTGTGGCCGCACGGCCCAATAAAAAACCAAACAGGTATTGTTATGAGCAGCTTAAAACGGATCTTTACAAAAATAAAAGACTTGGTTATAAAACTATTTAGTAAAAAAGCCACATACACATAGCTTTAGTTTTGATTGTTAATTATATTAAAAATAGGTCTTGATTTGGGTAAACTGTTCCTTTAACATAGTCTCATTTTATTCAGTCTTATCTTTTTAACAAGGTCAGCATTTCCCAGTTTTTGGTTCTTTACATAAACAATCTTATGTCTAAAGTGCTGTAACTTTCCACTGATTATGTTGCAATAAGGGGGCGTGTATGAAGCAATTTACAACATATGTGATGTATACTATATAACCACAGCACTGTTGATAATAAACAGAGCAGACTTGGACTATATTCTGTGTGCATGTCTGATCTTGCTCTCCAAGGCCTTGTATGGTGGATTATTATCCTCTACTATAACTTTAATTTTTAAGAGAAAGACCCATAATCTCCCTCATCTTATGGACCCTTCTACTTAATAAAAAATAATACAAACTTTTAATGTATAACATTGCAAAGAGATTGAAAAAAAAAAATGAAACCTCTTGATTCATATTTCTCAATCTGGGTTTATGGTGGGTAGAAATCCTGTGAAAAATATACGTAAAGACTTTTTAGTTTTAGATCATCACTGGAATAAACCAACTACAAATAAATCACATCATAAGTTCGATTCTGCTCTATTGACAACCAAGGGTAAAAAGGCATTCAACTCCATAGAATGGGATTATGTTTATTCTACTTGAGATCATTTTAGATTTAAAGGCCACTTCTGCAATGTTCTACACTTATTATACAAAAATCCCTTTTCAAATTTATTGACTAACAGACTTGCCCCACCTAAAAAAATATTTTTATTGAAAGGGACAAGACAAGGGTTTCCACTCTCTCCTTTCCTCTTCAATATTCCTATTGATCCATTAGCTATTTATCTATGACAGATAATGAAAAGTATCCATATAAGGGGTTAGAATGTAGTATTATCTTTTTAGACTGACAATTTAATGATCTTTCTGAGTGGCACTCAGCATAGCATCCCTTTATTTTAGAAGTTATTCAGGAATACAGTTTGTTCTCAGGATACAAAATTAATTTTGATAAAACTGATATAATGTGGATAACACTTTAAAGGGAAGTTATCTTAGTCACCCTTTAAAAGAGGTTGAACATATTAAGCAACTACAAATGATGCCAGATGTCTTTATGTGTACCTTAATAAAATAAATACTACTTTGAACAGGATTTGAAATCTTTATATTTTCCTTCCTCTACTATAACTTTTAATCTTAAGAAAGAGAAAGACCCTGAATCCCTTAATCTTTCATATCCTTTTACTTAGTAAAAAAATATTACAAACTTTTAATGTAAAACATTGCAAAGAGATTGAAAAAAAAATTTAAACTTCTTGATTCATATTGCTCAATCTGGCTTTATGCTTGGTAGAAATCCTGTGAAAAATATAGGTAACGCCTTTTTAATTTTAGATCATCTTTGGAATAAACTAACTACTAAGAATTCACATTATAAGTTTGATTCTGCTTTATTGACAGCTAATGCTGAAAAGTAATTTTACTCCATAGAATGGGACTATATGTGTTATACTTTAAATTCACAGACCTGAATATTTCAGCTGTCCCACTGGCCTCTGCAATCAGTTATCCTCTGGAAGATAGTTTCCCACCCACCCCAAGCTCATTTCCTCATTTATAGATAGTCTCCCACACAACTTTCATTCTCCTAAACTGACAGCGGCAAACACTGATCAGCACATCCTTCCATTCACTTAACCCTATAGAATACATACTCTCTCTCCCTACAAATAGCTATATATCCCACATTGAGAGTATATACTTATTCTGTGAAGTCTTACACATGCTCAGTAGGAGCTAGTGATGTAAAAAGTGTAAATATAAAAAGACTGTGCACATTTTGTTAATTGAAGTAAATTGGAAAGTTGTTTGAAATTGCTGCTCTATCTGAATAATGAAAGTTTAATGTTGACTTGAGTATCCCTTTAATCAAATCTAGCTTTGTGCTATCTTGCTGTGAATCCTTGTTTAATGAAGGTAACATTGTGACAAATTTAATAAGATAACGACTACCTAGAATATAATTTTATTAATTATCTGTTATTTAAAGTCATTTAAAGGTGCAAAAATGCTGTAATAAATGAGATCAGTTTATTATTTTACCACTGATTGTATATAACTATGTAGATGATACAAAGAAACAGAAGCGCCACATGGCCTAGCACTGTGTATACTGTTGTAAGATGATATATGAGAAATTTGCACTCACATTTGATGATGCACCCCTCTTGGTGCAAATGGAGCAGGCTGGAATCTAACGGTCACCCAGCAGACGGCCTCCGGTGTGGCTCAAACTGTAATGGTTCAGGATGCGATATCACAGTATAAGAAGCACCAGATATCAGGTTTATAGTAGATAAAATCAACAGCCTGTAAAGGATATAATGTAACAGGAGCCCACATGGCCACACACCCTCTCACTATATGGGACTTAAATATTTTTATTTTATTATATCATCCTGTTTATTGTATTCAGTTGTTCACCTTTGTTACAGAGTGTTATAATATCTATATCACTGATTTCCATTAGCCCAAGGCCCCCCCCCTATTTATGTATTCTTTTATATAAATATGTGTTTAACTCCTGCAACGTCAGTTCTAGAGTGGCACTACTACTACTGGGAGCTAGCTGATCACATTTTGTGAGCCAATCACAAGAGGCAAATGTATGTAGCCACCTATCAGCAGTCAGCTCCCAGTAGTACAGTCCTGCTGCTGGGAATATTATTCTTTTCAGCAAAGGATATCAAAAGAACAAAGTAAATTTGATAATAGAAGTGAAATTAAAAGGGTCTTAAAATTACAAATTCTATCTGAATCATGAAAGTGCAATTTCCTACCCATGTAAGTATAATTTAAGTAACAGAAAATGTCTGTGTATAAAGTCTTGCTGGTAATTAATAATCTGGGTTGGTGTAAGTTGGGGGGTTTATTTGATATTGTTTTATGTATTGTTAAAGGGACAGTAAAGTGAAAATTAAACAAATGTATTGGAAAGAACATGACATTTCCAACAACTTTCCAATATAATTATATTATCATTTGTGCTTAGTTCTCTTAGTATCCTTTGTTAAAGAGTAACCCTATGTGAACTCATAAGCGTGCCCGTGTCTTCAGACAGCAGAGTTTGCAACAACATTTATAGCATTGTTATACATAGTTACAAACACTGCTAAATACACGTGCATGCCCCTAAGCTCATATCAGTCTCCTAGGTTTACTCTTTAACAAATTATACTAAAAGAACAAAGCAAATTAGATAACAGAAGTAAATTGGAAAGTTGGGTAAAATTGCTGCTCTGAATTATCAGCGTTTAACTTTCATTGTCAGATTTGGCTTCTGTATTTGATGATGTTTTCCTAATTATTCTGTGATATTGTGTTTTTAATTATATAAAAAACACAAAATACTGGTCTGGATTACAATCACTTTTTATTTGCAGGAAAAACCATTACATCATTATATAGTCAAAAGGAGCATTACATGATATCTGCACACAATGGTATAAATATACCTAACACTTGTGCTCTTGATACAAAGGGATTTATCAGATATAAATGATCCCCTTTAGTTATAGTGGCCATTTAAATTAAACTGATTATGATCACGTATGTTACTGATATTGTGTCTCATGAAATAAAATCAGTTTCCCCTCAGTAATTCCTCTGGTATTTAACATGTACAATGCTAAGCCTCTATTGCTATAAGAAAAGGTTTATCCACATGATGTGCACATTAAAAATATCTCCTATATGTCAATCATTTGAGACTGATGTTCTTGTTTATATAATTGTCTAACACTCTATTCATATAAAGACTCCTTTATTCTGTAAATATAATTATTTTTCCTTTATGTAACTAAAACGTACAACTCCTAACACTGGCATATTAATAAACAACACTGGGGGTGATTTGGGGATGAATGGTTGTGTAAACTGGTCAGTATGAGGACAGATCTGTATATTCCTGTGTCGTGTTTGTATTCTATCACATTGATATGAGAGAAACTGAGGTGCACATATATAGAGTAACAAAGGAAAGCAGGAGAGCACTTCCAATCTGGGGCTTTTATAACTGGGATTTAGAAAGTATTATTTACAGTGGGATTCTTTTTGATGCTTCTATTTAGAGAGTTTGTAAAGTTTATTTGTGTGTAAATATTTGGTATTTTGTGATACCGTATTTCAATAAAAAAACTTTTTCCACTTTCTAAACATGTGAAAGGTTTCTTCCCTTGTGAATCCTTTCATGCTTTTTCAGACAATTAATTTGTGTAAAACTTTTTCCACACTCTGTACATGTGAAAGGCTTTTCCCCTGTGTGAATCCTTTCATGCTTATTCAGATCACTCTATTCTGTAAAACTTTTTCCACACTCTGTACATGTGAAAGGCTTTTCTCCTGTGTGACTCCTTTCATGTTTATTTAGATCACTCTTTTGTGTAAAACTTTTTCCACACTCCATACAAGTGAAAGGCTTTTCTCCTGTGTGACTCCTTTCATGAGTTTTCAGATAATCCATTGATATAAAACTTTTTCCACACTCTGTACATGTGAAATGCTTTTCTCCTGTGTGAATCCTTTCATGTTTATTCAGATCACTCTTTCCTGTAAAACTTTTTCCACACTCTGTACATGTGAAAGGCTTTACTCCTGTGTGAATCCTTTCATGCTTTTTCAGACAATTAATTTATGTAAAACTTTTTCCACACTCTGTACATGTGAAAGGCTTTTCTCCTGTGTGAATCCTTTCATGACGTTTCAGATGACTCTTTTCTGTAAAACTTTTTCCACACTCTGTACATGTGAAAGGCTTTTCCCCTGTGTGAATCCTTTCATGCTTTTTCAGACAATTAATTTGTGTAAAACTTTTTCCACACTCTGTACATGTGAATGGATTTTCCCCTGTGTGAATCCTTTCATGTTTATTCAGATCACTCTTTCCTGTAAAACTTTTTCCACACTCTGTACATGTGAAAGGCTTTTCCCCTGTGTGAATCATTTCATGCTTTTTCAGATCACTCTTTTGTGTAAAACATTTTCCACACTCAGTACATGTGAAAGGCTTTACTCCTGTGTGAATCCTTTCATGCTTTTTCAGATCACTCTTTTGTATAAAACATTTTCCACACTCTGTACATGTGAAAGGCTTTTCTCCTGTGTGAATCCTTTCATGACTTTTCAGATGACTCTTTTCTGTAAAACTTTTTCCACACTCTGTACATGTGAAAGGCTTTTCTCCTGTGTGAATCCTTTCATGCTTTTTCAGACAATTAATTTGTGTAAAACTTTTTCCACACTCTGTACATGTGAAAGGCTTTTCCCCTGTGTGAATCCTTTCATGCTTTTTCAGATCACTCTTTTGTGTAAAACATTTTCCACACTCTGTACATGTGAAATGCTTTTCTCCTGTGTGAATCCTTTCATGTTTATTCAGATCACTCTTTCCTGTAAAACTTTTTCCGCACTCTGTACATGTGAAAGGCTTTTCTCCTGTGTGAATCCTTTCATGACTTTTCAGATGACTCTTTTCTGTAAAACTTTTTCCGCACTCTGTACATGTGAAAGGCTTTTCTCCTGTGTGAATCCTTTCATGACTTTTCAGATGACTCTTTTCTGTAAAACTTTTTCCGCACTCTCCACATGTGAAAGGCTTTTCTCCTGTGTGAATCCTTTCATGTTTTCTCAGACTACTATTTTCTGTAAAACTTTTTCCATACTCTGTACATGTGAAAAGCTTTTCTCCCGTGTGATTCTTTTTATGAGTTTTCAGATTATTCATTTGTGTAAAACTTTTTCCACACTCTGTACAGCTAAATGGTTTCTCCCCTGTGTGGGTCCTTTCATGAGCTATAAGTTTTTTCATTTGTTTAAAACATTTGTCGCACTCAGTACATGCGTTTGGTTTCTCACCTGTGTGAATTTTGTGGTGTTCTAGGAGATGAGACTTACATCTAAACCTTTTCTCACATTCTGTACATTTGAAAGGTCTCTCCTTTGTATGAATTATTTGGCTAGACTGTAGACTTTTCTCTTCTTTAAATTTGTTTGAAAACTCAGTAAATGTTTGTGGCGTATTCTCAGGGATAATCATTTCACTAGATAATGCATCATTCTTGTCCTCTTGTTTGATGACTAAATTACTCTCTGTACATGATTGCTGCCCAGTTCCTGCCAATTCACCATCTTCTTTAAATATCTGCTCTGATTTCCCCAATGTTTGTAAATAGTCATTGCTGTCTAAAAATGTTGGAGTCTGTGGTATCATTCTGATGCTTTCTGTAGTGAATGATGGATATGAATGATTCATGTGTTTGTCTACATAAAAAGAAATGAAATAAAGAAAAATAACAATATTTATTATTTATAATATAATCCATCTTAATAAAAAATCATATTCTTTTATATGCAACAAAATGTCTTACATTTTGTGTTTATTTTTAAATGTATTTACCGGTAAATCACAAATTAAAAAAATGACGACAAAGAATGTTGCATAATGTTCTCAGCCAGGGAACAAGTTCATCTGTATTCTGGGCAAGAGAGGTGGCACCCACCATCCTCATTTAACATTGCACAAGCAACTGCATATACAGTGCTGCCTGGCTCATGCTCAAAAAGTTGGGTGAGAACATGATGTCTTAATTACCACAGACTATTAATCAGTGTGAGATGTTTTCAGAGGGTAAAAAGCAGTGATTTTACAATACTTTTAAGCTTTCAGCTGTGGTTGTTTAATTTATATAAACAGCCAAAAACTTTATTAGTTTAATAATATTTACTGCAAAATTAAGCACACAAATCAGGGGCGGTTCTGGGGTGGGGAACACTCACTGGGAACAAGGTAGTCATTTAAGTGTAGTTATGGGTGTTCCATGAGCGAGGTCAGGGCAGGGGAAGTTGGAATTGCAGGTGTTCTAAGTTCAGACATCTGAGGTTAGGCAGTTGTTGGACATGATCAGTCTAAAAGGACAGAGGGGGGAGTAGTATTTTCTTTCATGTAATTGGCAAGAGTCCATGAGCTAGTGATGTATAGTGTATACATTCCTACCAGGAGGGGCAAAGTTTCCCAAACCCATGTTACAGTTTGGGAAATTGTTTATGTTATAGTTCCATTTCTATGTATATATTGTTTGTATGTTTGAGCATATTTATGTACTGGTATAATATTCTAGTCATATTAACTAGCCATGAAAAATACAGGAACCTTTGCTTTAATGCCCTGTTTCAGTTACAAAAGCAATAAAGCCATTTGTTTAGCATGACATGAACAAACACCTCAAAGAAAGTCAGGGATGGTAAACAAGGGGAGTTATTTCCCCAGGCTTCCTCCAAATTCAATAGTGTCACCAAATATCTACATGTAAATAGGAGTCTTTGGCTGTTGGGGTGTGGATGTGGTAGATAACAGGTTATCATGATTTATAACATGATTTATAAACAGCTAGGACCAATGGTGTTCAGTTTTCCAAATATGGTTAGGGAGGGAAAAATTGAACCAATTGCATTAAAGTAATACTAACAGATGGAGCAAGGTTTTAATATATAGAACAAGATTTAGTCAGTAGAGTCAGAGTCAGAGAGAAGGAGAGGAGAGAGAGGGGAGGATGAGGACAGGAAGCTAGCAGAAACATCCAGACTGTCCCAGACAACCCTATTACAACATCTGAATAAGGTACATGTATCATGTATGTTTGTATAAGTGTATATTTGTCTTGTAAGTAAATGTTAATTGTTATTGTCTTTAGGCCTACGCATTAAATATTGTGTCATTTAATGTTTTTCAGCTGATCTAATAAATAATTGTGTATTTTGAAACCAACAGTAATTGTATAAGTCTTATTACATTGGGTTATTTATCATTTTCTCATCTATATGTGTATGTATGCAATATTTTAGGCTAGAACCTAGTAAATTCTGCCTATTAATATAATATAGAAATATCTAATCCCATAGCTACAAATTGTATATTGTAAACCCCTTTTTAGCTAAATAATAAGCCAGATTTCATATAGTTATGTATTGCATGGTCAAGAAGCATAAAATATATATTTCTGGATTAGTTAGAATTTAATTGTTAATTCCTCAATGAGCCATAAACAGCTGTGTAAATAAACAGATATATTTTATGGACGTAGCTACTTGTCACTCTGGGATGAAATCAGAAAATATTGCATAGATATACATATATATATTTGCACTTTACAAGTCAGATTAAGGCCTAGTTTTACCGCACGCTGGTATTTGGAGTCAGTCAGGAAAGGGTCTAACGCTCACTTTGCAGCCGCGACTTTTCCATACCACAGATCCCCCTACGCCATTTGCGTATCCTATCTTTTCAATGGGATCTTTCTAACGCCGGTATTTAGAGTCTTGGCTGAAGTGAGCGTTAGAAATCTAGAAATCCTCTTTACCATTACTTTTGAACCACATTATTTATTTTCAAAAAATATTCTTATTTAGATTTTTTATTTAATCTTATTTTTTGCAGGGCATTCAGGGGGGGCAGCGGCACGCACTGACGTACGCGTGACGTGGCGCACTGGGATCCGCGCCAAGTCGGGCTGAGCGAGACGCCACCGGACCGGCGTCCTCGCACAAGTCAGAGCCCGCTACGAGTTTGGCTGCGGGGTGGAAGCGGGCTACGGACCGGGATCCACAGCCGGTCGACTCAGTTCCACCTTTAAGGCCAACTACTTAGGCGTACCAGCCCAGATCCTTAGGCGAGGCGTGCAGGGGGGAGGACAACGCAAGGTAAAGTTTAAATTTGTTGTTAGTAACAAAGCATAGATCACCTTGTAGTTGTTTAGTCCCCCTCGCGAAGCCTTCCAGGATCTGGCTCTAAATTTTTTTCATCTTAGAGGCGTGCCGCATTCTCACTGCAATAGTTAGCAGTGCTGAAACCCCCTATTATTAATAGGTCTGTGGATAACAGGGTGATGTAAGTTTAGTATGCCATGCCCCCCTGCACATATATTTAATGCTATATTAAAGGACTCCTTTACCTGAAAATCTAACTGCAAGGTGGCCTGGATGTCCAAGGGTGGTCTTATCCTATCCCCCCCGCTGATAATATGAATAGGAGACGGTGCTAAAAAGCGTGTTGGGTTGCTGCAAAAGGTTCAGACTGTCTAACTTGGCATTTTTGATGCCGCTATACTTCTACTTCTACAACTTAGATAAACGTGGAAACAGCGAGCTGGGCTGCTGAAAAAGGCCTAGCCTGCCTTACTAGGCACATCTTGGTGCCGCAACCTTTGTGAGTATTCTGTGAAAGATTAATCTGTGTTCTCAGGTGCACTTTAAACAGTTTTACACATGTATTTTGTATTTTGTGTTTCACTTCACGTCTATACGGCCGTACACTCCATGCCTGCTGCAAGTCATCTGTAAAGACAGCCGAGGGAAACAGCGAGCTGGGCTGCTGTTGAAGGTCCAGCCTGCAACTAACGGCACGAGAGAGTGCCTTACCAGAATGTGAGTATTCTGTGTTTTTCTCTATGATGGGATAAAAGGGGAAGTGACAGATACACACATGAGGCGGCCTCTGTCTTTTTTTCTCTCCTGCACAGCTTGGATATCGGAGTCTGGAATTAAAAAAAAAAAAAGAAGAAAACAAAAAACTTTCTACACTCCTGTGGACAGCATACCTAAGGAACAAGTGGACATAGCTTTTCATCTCTCGCTAATTCAGAGGGGGAATCTGGGTAGAAGCAACAGACAGGAACATTTTTGCAAGATTTGGAAGTGAACTCACTTGAGTATCTGATTGACTTTTTTTTTTTCTTTCTCTTTTTTTTCTCTTTTTTCCTTGTATTGTTTTTTATATCTTTGCATTTTTGGATAATTTTCATTAATTGTATTCTGTCATTAGCATGGTTGTGCAGGGTGTAATGATAAGATCAACAGCACTAGGTCACCACTAATGTAGAAGTCTTAAGCCAATTTTAACTACATATTTAAGGCAAGGTCTCCCTTTCTCTTCTTTTTTTTTTTTTCTTTCTCTTTTTTCTTGAAGGCCTAATTAGGACTAAATAGGGTTAAATAGCAAGCTTAAAGTCTTCTACAATCATTCTTTATGGATAAATTCCTTCTTCCTTCAGTGAATAATAAAACAATAACCATGGCGAGTAGAAGGCAGCAGGAAAAAAAGCTAATAAGGCGCAGCACTGAAAACACTCAGGAGGTAGCACAAGAAAATATGGTGGAAGCAGTAAATAACTCTGAACTGCTGAAACAAATAAGTGAATTGTTTCTCCCTAAATTTGAGGCAATTGAAATAAGTATAGACTCAGTATCACAGGAGATTAAGCAGATGGTTACCAGAATTGGCCTAGCAGAACAGCGGATTTCAGATCTGGAAGACAGAGACATAGAGAAAGATAAAGACTTAGCATATATTCAGAAACAAGTTAAATATTTAAGTGATAAAGTTGAGGATCTAGAAAACAGATCCAGGAGGAACAATGTAAGAGTGATTGGAGTCTCTGAAACAGTATCTGAACGAGAGTTAATTCACTTTGCCTCAATTCAATTGCCCTCCCTATTAAACATCACTGAGCCAACATGTACCTTCACAGTAGAAAGAGCCCATAGGTTAGGCAGGTTAAGAGATCAGGAGGATGACAAGAGTAGACCTAGACCAATTATTATTAAATATCTGAATTTTCAAGAAAAGGTCAAGATTTTGCAAGCTTACAGGGCACAAAAAATAGTTCTTTTTCAAAATAAGAAAATATTAATTTTTCAAGATTTTGCATTTGAAACATCAAGTAAGAGGAAGCTTTGTGCCCACATCTGCTCACGTTTGATTCAGGAAGGAAGGGTAGTTAGGCTACTATATCTAGCCAGAATCAGTATACAGACTAAAGAAGGTTTCAGGATTTTTGAAAATCCTCAGGACTTAGAGAACTTCTTGAGAATAGAGCAAAGGTAAACTGATCAGATGGGGGCTATAAGCTCTGCAATATGGGTATACATGCCGAGCAAAAGGAGGAACAAGAGAAAGGAAAAGGAAGGGAAAATTTCTCTAGGTGAAGGGATGCTGTCAAGCAAGAATACAAATATTATAAGTAAGGGTCAATTTAGGAAGGCCAGGTGTACGTGTGTATGGGACTTTCGCATTTTTTTTTTCTCTCTCTCTCTCCTGCTTCTCCCCCCCCCCACCCCCCCACCCTCTTAGTTCTTCTATGTCCCTTCTTAGAAGCAGGGAAGAAGTATAAGATATGATGGAATCATGTAATTTAGGATCTTGGAATGTAGGAGGGTTTACCTCCCCGGTCAAAAGAAAAGCAGTTTTACAACACTTTAATAAACTTAAAATTGATATTGGCTTCTTACAAGAGACTCATCTAAATGAGTTAGAAAGTCAAAAACTTAAATGGGGATGGGTGGGTGAAGTTATCTATTCTGCAGGAATGCAGAGAAAAAGAGGGGTAGCTATAATTTTTAGGAAATCTTTAAAATATAAAATTCTGAAACAAGAAATTGATCAACAAGGGAGATATATTATACTGGAGGTAGAACTAGGCTCAAAAAGATTTGTGTTATGCAATCTACATGGTCCGAATATAAAAAAAACTGAGTTTTGGGAACCCCTACAAAATAAATTACTGGAATATAATCAAAATATAATTTTAGGGGGAGATCTGAATCTGGTAGCATCCAGTACTCTAGATAGAAATCGGAAGGGGAAAGAGGTCATACCAGGCAGTAAGGATACTAAAATCTTTAAAAAATTCTGCTTCAATTTAGGCTTACTAGATATCTGGAGAAATGTCTATCCAGACAGTAAAGAATTTACGTGTCTATCTAAAGTGAATAAATCTCTATCACGAATTGATATGTTCTTAATCAGTGACAAATTGTTTTCTCTAGCAAAAAAAAGTTGAAATTATGCCTATCACAATTTCAGATCAAGCCCCTATTATCATTTGTATGTCAATTATGAATCCTAAATTAAGAAACCACAGATTATACTTTCCAACATATTTTTATAATAACTTAAAATTTCGAAGTTTTTTGCTAGAGAAATGGAATTCTTACTATAACGAGAATAGAGGATCAGTACTGAATATAGAATCTTTATGGCAAGCTTTTAAAGCAGTAATAAGGGGAGAAATTCTGGCTTATATGATAAAAGTAAAAAGGAAAAATGATGCTTACTGGATTCAACTCTCTAAGCAAATTATTAATAAATTTCAAAAATATGTTGCAGATAATAGTCAAGATAACTGGCGAAATTACCTGGAAGCCAAAAAACAAAGAGATAACTGGCATATATCAAAAGAAATACAGCATGAGCTGAAAAGAAACAGTAATTACATGCAATTCGGTAATAAGATAGGGAAATTTTTGGCCAGACTAGTTAGTACAAGGAAAACAAATAGTATTATATCAGTAATTAAAACTAAACACAAAACCTGTACTCTCCCTCATGATATCTTAGAGGAACTTGCGCACTACTTTAAACAACTATATCAGGATCAACCCATAGATAAAATAAAAAGAGATCTCTTTTGTGATAGGATTAAATTACCTCAAATAGCCAAAGAGGACCTGGATCTCCTCAACTCTCCTATTAAGGAAGAGGAGATTAAAAACTCTATTTTGAAATTGAAGTTAAATAAAGCGCCAGGCCCGGATGATCTCCCAGGCGAATTATATAAAATTCTTGCAGACACGATTACCCCTACTCTATGTGAGCTTTCTAATGGTTTCTTACAGGAAAATCAAATACCTTCTAAATATTTTTTAGAATCTAGAATAATTTTAATCTATAAACAAGGTAAAAATAGAGAATTAATGGAGTCTTATAGACCCATCTCTTTGCTAAATGTGGATTATAAAATCCTAACCCACATATTAGCAGATAGACTTCAAAAAGTGATTAGTGAACTGGTCCATCCTGACCAAACTGGGTTTATTAAAGGAAGGACACTTATTAAAAACCTTAGGAAACTAGAGACAGCAATCAATTATTGTGAACTAAAAAAGAAAGGGGAGAAAAACTTACAGAAGATGCTGCGATTATCTCGATTGATACACAAAAAGCGTTTGATACGCTACTCTGGGATCATATGTTTACAGCCATTAATAATTTCGGTATCCAGGGTAAATTCTCTCAAATTATTGCCTTACTATACTCTAATCCAGGGGCGATTCTAAGTGTTAACTCCTTAACTTCAGAACAATTCACGCTTCATCAAGGAACGAGACAAGGTTGTCCGTTATCCCCGCTGCTTTTTAATCTGGCGTTAGAGCCTCTGGCAATATTGTTTAGACAAGAATTGTTAGGGATCAACATCGAAGGTCACAGAATAACTCAAGCTATATATGCCGATGATCTCCTGATTTTTGCTCAAAATCTTAAATATAATTTGCCTATAATTGTGGAAGCCTTAGAAGCTTTCCAGGCCTTTTCCGGCTTTGCAATCAATAAAGAAAAATCAGAACTTATGTGGCTTATCAAACTAAAAAGCTCTCCAGAAACTCCCTTTAAAGTGACCAAAGATTATATTACATATTTAGGGATAAAATTCGCATCTAACTCCAAGAGATGGTATAATTTAAATTTTGCACCAGCCATTGCATCTCTCCAGGCAGATTCAGAAAGATGGAAGAACCTGCCCCTATTTCTTATGGGTCGAATACACTTAATAAAAATGATCTCTCTTCCCAAATTTTTATATATCTTTCAGGCCCTCCCACTCTTATTACTGAGGAAAGACTGTCAGTTAATCAATAAATTAATAACACAATTCATTTGGTGCAAAAAAAAGCCTAGGATAGCGCTGAAACGTTTGTGTGCCAGGAAAGAGGCTGCTGGTATGGCTCTTCCCGATTTTGAGCTGTATAATATAGCCTCCAATTTAAAATTTGTTTGGGACTGGTTTTCTGACAAAGGACATTTCTCCTTGCTTGAAATTGAAGGAGCCCTAGTAGCACCTTATGCCCTTAAAGCATTAACACACATGCCTTCAAAACTAATTCCCATAGAAATAAGGGGGATGTTAATCATAGACCAACCAATATGGGCTTGGCGTCAATTTTGCTCTAGAATTGGGATAAGCCATAGAGGATCATCTTTTTTAACAATTAAAGGTAATCCGGAATTCGAGGAAGGCTATGACTCAGCTAGATTCAATGCCTGGTCAGAACTAGGGATTAATTATATCTCACAGTTACTCAAAAAAGAAGATAACTCAATTAAAACTTTTAATGAATGTAAATCTGAATATAATATGCCAAATCGCCTTTTCTTTTCTTATTTACAAATACGTCACTATGCTGATCAGTGTAGGAAAATAAAGGCAATAGAATGGGACAATGATATACTAAGGCAAATAATTAGTCTGTTTCAGGTAGGAAAATTTTCTATTGCGCACTCATATTATGCCTTACTCACCTCTCAAGAACAAAGCAATAAAAGATATTTGGAACTTAAATGGGATATAGTAGGTGAAAATTCACAAGAATCAGTCATAATTAAGAACTCTGGAGATAGGGTAGCAAAGGCGATGAAAGGAGAATATTTTAAAGAACAACAGTTAAAGATTTTGTATCAATGTTACTATACACCCAGCTGGCAGGCCCGGTGGGATAAAAAACATGAGAAGACAGTCTGCAGCAAATGCAAATACTATGCAGCAGATATGACCCATCTCTTCTGGTTCTGCCCAGTAATTCAAAGATTCTGGGGGAAAATCTCATTCTGGGTCACCAAAATCTTAAATCAATACTTTCAAGTAAGTAAACATGCAGTTTTTTTCCTAGTAACCCAGGAAGAAGCAGGCCCTAGCCATTTATTAATAAACACAATGATATTGCTTGGTAGGAAACTTGTATTAAAACACTGGCAGTCTAATAAAGAACCTACATTTTCTGAATTTAAAATGGGATAACATATCAAATGTTTCTAGAACAAGCCTCAGTACAGGCACAGATAGAGAATAATATAAGGTCCTTCTTAAATAAATGGGGGATTTTTATCCAATCTTTAGATCAGGAAACTCAAAAATTGGTCCTGCAGCCGTTTAAGAACTCTCTCTATTTACTGGAAGCTAACTTAAGAGGCGAGTGGCTACTTGCCAGAAACAATGTGGTGAAAACCAGTAGGGGAGGGGGGGGTTGTTGTTTTTTTCTCCCTTTTTTTTTTTTTTCTTTCCCCCTTTTCTTTTCTTTTCCCTGTGTGTGTGTCGGATAGGATCTGGAGAATATAGCATTATTGGAAAATACTGGAAATTATAGTTTTGGTAAGGGCTTTTATGTATTAAGAAAATATGCCATGTCAGAACTGTCTTTTTTTGAGTAGTTAGGTGTACATTTCTATTCGCTGAAGGTGTCTATTAACTTCTAAGCGAGATTGTATTCTGTTTTGTATTATCATTTTTTTTTGTGGATGCACACTGTTACTGTACCTGCTTTTGTGTTGGAACACCTATTGCCAATTGTTCTTTTTTTGGGGGAAAAAAAAAAAAAAAAAAAAAAAGAAATCTAACGACAAAACTCAAGCCGCAGAAAAAAGTCAGTAGTTAAGAGCTTTCTGGGCTAACGCCGGATTATAAAGCTCTTAACTACTGTGCTCTAAAGTACACTAACACCCATAAACTACCTATGTACCCCTAAACCGAGGTCCCCCCACATCGCCGCCACTCTATTAAAATGTTTTAACCCCTAATCTGCCACTCCGTACACCGCCGACAGCTACGTTATCCCTATGTACCCCTAATCTGCTGCCCCTAACATCGCTGACCCCTATATTATATTTATTAACCCCTAATCTGCCGCCCCTGCTATAGCTGACACCTGCATATTTTTTTTAACCCCTAATCTGCCGCTCCGTACACCGCCGCCAGCTACATTATCCCTATGTACCCCTAATCTGCTGCCCCTAACACCGCCGACCCCTATATTATATTTATTAACCCCTAATCTGCCGTCCCCAACATCGCCTCCACCTACCTACAATTATTAACCCCTAATCTGCCGACCGGATCTCACCGCTACTATAATAAATGTATTAACCCCTAAAGCTAAGTCTAACCCTAACCCTAACACCCCCCTAAGTTAAATATAATTTAAATCTAACAAAATAAATTAACTCTTATTAAATAAATTATTCCTATTTAAAGCTAAATACTTACCTGTAAAATAAACCCTAATATAGCTACAATATAAATAATAATTATATTGTAGCTATTTTAGGATTAATATTTATTTTACAGGCAACTTTGTAATTATTTTAACCAGGTACAATAGCTATTAAATAGTTAATAACTATTAAATAGTTACCTAGTTAAAATAATTACAAAATTACCTGTAAAATAAATCCTAACCTAAGTTACAATTAAACCTAACACTACACTATCAATAAATAAATTAAATAAACTACCTACAATTATCTACAATTAAACCTAACACTACACTATCAATAAATAAATTAAATAAAATACCTACAAATAAATACAATGAAATAAACTAACTAAAGTACAAAAAATAAAAAAAGCTAAGTTACAAAAAATAAAAAAATATTTACAAACATTAGAAAAATATTACAACAATTTTAAACTAATTACACCTACTCTAAGCCCCCTAATAAAATAACAAAGACCCCCAAAATAAAAAAATGCCCTACCCTATTCTAAATTAAAAAAGTTCAAAGCTCTTTTACCTTACCAGCCCTGAAAAGGGCCCTTTGCGGAGCATGCCCCAAAGAATTCAGCTCTTTTGCCTGTAAAAAAAACACATACAATACACCCCCCCCAACATTACAACCCACCACCCACATACCCCTAATCTAACCCAAATCCCCCTTAAATAAACCTAACACTAAGCCCCTGAAGATCTTCCTACCTTATCTTCACCTCGCCGGGTATCACACCGATCCGTCCTGGCTCCGATGTCTTGATCCAAGCCCAAGCGGGGGGCTGAAGATGTCCATGATCCGGCTGAAGTCTTCATCCAAGCGGGAGCTGAAGAGGTCCATGATCCGGCTGAAGTCTTCTATCAACGGCATCTTCAATCTTCTTTCTTCCGGAGCCATCATCTTCCATCCGACGCTGATCCAACCTCTTCTACCGACGCCTACTCGCCGAATGACGGTTCCTTTAAATGACGTCATCCAAGATGGCGTCCGTCGAATTCCGATTGGCTGATAGGATTCTATCAGCCAACCGGAATTAAGGTAGGAAAATTCTGATCAGAATCAAGTTCAATCCGATTGGCTGATCCGATCAGCCAATCAGATTGAGCTTGCATTCTATTGGCTGATCGGAACAGCCAATAGAATGCGAGCTCAATCTGATTGGCTGATTGGATCAGCCAATCGGATTAGGGGTATGTGGGTGGTGGGTTGTAAATGTTGGGGGGGTATTGTATGTGTTATTTTTACAGGCAAAAGAGCTGAATTCTTTGGGGCATGCCCCGCAAAGGGCCCTTTTCAGGGCTGGTAAGGTAAAAGAGCTTTGAACTTTTTTAATTTAGAATAGTGTAGGGCATTTTTTTATTTTGGGGGTCTTTGTTATTTTATTAGGGGGCTTAGAGTAGGTGTAATTAGTTTAAAATTGTTGTAATATTTTTCTAATGTTTGTAAATATTTTTTTATTTTTTGTAACTTAGCTTTTTTCATTTTTTGTACTTTAGTTAGTTTATTTCATTGTATTTATTTGTAGGTATTGTATTTAATTTATTTATTGATAGTGTAGTGTTAGGTTTAATTGTAGATAATTGTAGGTATTGTATTTAATTTATTTATTGATAGTGTAGTGTTAGGTTTAATTGTAACTTAGGTTAGGATTTATTTTACAGGTAATTTTGTAATTATTTTAACTAGGTAGCTATTAAATAGTTATTAACTATTTAATAGCTATTGTACCTGGTTAAAATAAATACAAAGTTGCCTGTAAAATAAATATTAATCCTAAAATAGCTACAATATAATTATAATTTATATTGTAGCTATATTAGGGTTTATTTTACAGGTAAGTATTTAGCTTTAAATAGGAATAATTTATTTAATAAGAGTTAATTTATTTAGTTAGATTTAAATTATATTTAACTTAAGGGGGTGTTAGGGTTAGACTTAGCTTTAGGGGTTAATACATTTATTATAGTAGCGGTGAGCTCTGGTCGGCAGATTAGGGGTTAATTATTGTAGGTAGCTGGCGGCGACGTTGTGGGGGGCAGATTAGGGGTTAATAAATATAATATAGGGGTCGGCGGTGTTAGGGGCAGCAGATTAGGGGTACATAACTATAATGTATGTTGCGGCGGTGTACAGAGCGGCAGATTAGGGGTTAATAATAATATGCAGGTGTCAGCGACAGCGGGGGCGGCAGATTAGGGGTTAATAAGTGTAAGGTTATGGGTGTTTAGACTCGGGGTACATGTTAGGGTGTTAGGTGCAGACGTAGGAAGTGTTTCCCCATAGGAAACAATGTAGCTGCGTTAGGAGCTGAACGCTGCTTTTTTGCAGGTGTTAGGTTTTTTTTCAGCTCAAACAGCCCCATTGTTATCTATGGGGGAATCGTGCACGAGCACGTTTTTGAAGCTGGCCGCGTCCGTAAGCACCGCTGGTATCGAGAGTTGCAGTGGCGGTAAATATGCTATACGCTCCCTTTTTGGAGCCTAACGCAGCCCTTCTGTGAACTCTAAATACCAGCGGTATTTAAAAGGTGCGGGAAAAAAAAAGCACGCGTAGCTAACGCACTCCTTTGGCCGCAGAACTCTAAATCTAGCCGTAAGAAACAAAAATTCCTCATATTAAATAACCTTTCAGACTAAACATATAATAATATTTGTACTCTCATATCATTTTGTAGAGTTATCATTTTTACTCTTTATTATTTTTAAGAGTTGGCGAACCACTTCAGGTAATAGAAATTTACGTCTCCTTAAGATATTTTATCCGGCATATACATTTTACACGTATGGTGAGGCTATTAGCAGTGTTAAGGCTGAGGCAGCCACCAGCAATAACTGAATTATAGTATATTCTGTTTATTGAGCTAGTAGTAATACCTTGTTGGAACGTTTACTTCTATTCAAAGAATCCTCATCATTTAAAACAAATATAGTTTAACTGTTGGTATTCATTTACAACAATTTCTAGCTATGGTTCTGGCCATAGAAGATTATTAGGCGAGTTCAGACTGATCCAGCCACTCAGCAGTGATAAAACCACAATTATTCAATGCTATAAAATAAGTTATTTCTGGCATCATTTTTGAACCAGAATATATCCTTCAAAAGAAAGGATTACATTTGAAACGTTTCTTTTTGAATTAATCAATAAATATTATTGCCGGCTAAGCAAAGGGAAGCTTTGTTTTATTAATATTGAAAAGGTTTCCCTCAATTAACTTGTCTTGCCTTTGTTTTGTTTTGATTTTTGTTTTGGCAATTAATGGCATTACAAGTAGTAAATAATTAAGGGAATCTTTATTTATAGCGATACAGATAGATACAGCCAATAACTATAATACAAATTCAATAAACATAGGTGAAATCCCTCTTTTTCTAGAAACACCTATGCTATGCCCTTCTACTGGAGGCAATAATTCAAATACTGTATCTAACATTCACTCCACACCAATCTCAATCACAACAATGCCCAATTCAAGTTTTATAGCAAATTCAGGCCAAAATTGCACAGCTCTAAAAGAGTGTGAAAAATGTGTATCCAAATTAACAAATGATATTGTAAAAATCAGAATCAAGTTCAATCCAATTGGCTGATCCGATCAGCCAATCAGATTGAGCTCGCATTCTATTGGCTGTTTCGATCAGCCAATAGAATGCGAGCTCAATCTGATTGGCTGATCGGATCAGCCAATCGGATTGAACTTGATTCTGATTGGCTGATTCCATCAGCCAATCAGAATTTTCCTACCTTAATTCCGATTGGCTGATAGAATCCTATCAGCCAATTGGAATTCGAGGGACGCCATCTTGGATGACGTCCCTTAAAGGAACCGTCATTCGTCGGGAAGTCGTCGGTGAAGATGGATGTTCCGCGTTGGTGGGATGAAAATGGATCCGGAAGAAAGAAGATTGAAGATGCCGCTTGATAGAAGACTTCAGCCAGATCATGGACCTCTTAAGCTCCCGCTTGGATGAAGACTTCAGTCGGATCATGGACATCTTCAGCACCCCGCTTGGGCTTGGATCAAGACATCGGAGGAGTTCTTCTGGATCGATCGGTGAACCCGGCGTGGTGAAGATAAGGTAGGAAGATCTTCAGGGGCTTAGTGTTAGGTTTATTTAAGGGGGGTTTGGGTTAGATTAGGGGTATGTGGGTGGTGGGTTGTAATGTTGGGGGGGTATTGTATGTTTTTTTTACAGGCAAAAGAGCTGAATTCTTTGGGGCATGCCCCGCAAAGGGCCCTTTTCAGGGCTGGTAAGGTAAAAGAGCTTTGAACTTTTTTAATTTAGAATAGGGTAGGGCATTTTTTTATTTTGGGGGGCTTTGTTATTTTATTAGGGGGCTTAGAGTAGGTGTAAATAGTTTAAAATTGTTGTAATATTTTTCTAATGTTTGTAAATATTTTTTTATTTTTTGTAACTTAGTTCTTTTTTATTTTTTGTACTTTAGTTTATTTCATTGTATTTATTTGTAGGTATTGTATTTAATTAATTTATTGATAGTGTAGTGTTAGGTTTAATTGTAGATAATTGTAGGTATTTTATTTAATTAATTTATTGATAGTGTAGTGTTAGGTTTAATTGTAACTTAGGTTAGGATTTATTTTACAGGTAATTTTGTAATTATTTTAATTAGGTAACTATTAAATAGTTATTAACTATTTAATAGCTATTATACCTGGTTAATATAATTACAAAGTTGCCTGTAAAATAAATATTAACCCTAAAATAGCTACAATATAATTATAATTTATATTGTAGCTATATTAGGGTTTATTTTACAGGTAAGTATTTAGCTTTAAATAGGAATAATTTATTTAATAATAGTTAATTTATTTCGTTAGATTTAAATTATATTTAACTTAGTGGGGTGTTAGGGTTAGACTTAGCTTTAGGGGTTAATACATTTATTATAGTAGCGGTGAGATCCGGTCGGCAGATTAGGGGTTAATTATTGTAGGTAGGTGGAGGCGACGTTGTGGGGGGCAGATTAGGGGTTAATAAATATAACATAGTGGTCGGCGATGTTAGGGGCAGCAGATTAGGGGTACATAGGGATAACGTAGCTGCCGGCGGTGTACGGAGCGGCAGATTAGGGGTTAATAATAATATGCAGGGGTCAGCGATAGTGGGGGCGGCAGATTAGGGGTTAATAAGTGTAAGGTTAGGGGTGTTTAGACTTGGGGTACATGTTAGGGTGTTAGGTGCAGACTTAGGAATTGTTTCCCCATAGGAAACAATGTAGCTGCGTTAGGAGCTGAACGCTGCTTTTTTGCAGGTGTTAGGTTTTTTTTCAGCTCAAACAGCTCCATTGTTTCCTATGGGGAAATCGTGCACGAGCACGTTTTTTAAGCTGGCCGCGTCCGTAAGCAACGCTGGTATCTAGAGTTGCAGTGGCGGTAAATATGCTCTACGCTCCCTTTTTGGAGCCTAACGCAGCCCTTCTGTGAACTCTAAATACCAGCGGTATTTAAAAGGTGTGGGAGAAAAAAAGCCAGCGTAGCTAACGCACCCCTTTGGCCGCAGAACTCTAAATCTAGCCGTATGATTGTTATTATTATTACAAATAATGCAATCCATACCACTGTTAATATTTATTAATACAAGATCATTTAAATTACCATCAAGTTTTTCATAACAAGAGCTTTCATATAGTTATTGTACTTATATTCTATGCCTATTAATAATAATTTGTATCACAATTAATGGTCATTCTTTTGATTGACTTAGTAACCAAAGCAAAAAGCAGCATTGCAGCATGTTATCACTGAAAGTTGTATATATGTGTATCTTAATTTAGTTTTAAATATGTTATGATACATTTGTAATTCAGAGACCTACTTTATCATGCAGAACTTCCATTTAATCTAAATAATTAACAGAAGCTCAATACCTCCATATTGGATGGTATCCCTTTCTCATTAAAATCCAAACATTAACTAAATTTATTTTTCTCTTTATTATTAAAGCCTGAGGAAAAGATTAATTATAAATAAGTATTTATCCATAAATTCTAATGATTAATTATATGTATCTATTAAAACAAAGTGGGATTCCAGTTTTAATACCATCTCTATAAGGTATTGAGGTTCTAATAGAAATGTGTCTTACCCAGTACATCTTTCTCACACAGACCTCACTGCAACAACAATCCTACAGACTCTCTGCACGCATACATTTTAAAGATCCATTTCTGCAAACAAACATTTGAAGACCTCACTGCAATAATAATCTTACAGACTCTCTGCACGCATAAAATTTAAAGATCCATTTCTGCAAACAAACATTTGAAGACCTCACTGCAACAATAATCCTACAGACTCTCTGCACGCATACATTTTAAAGATCCATTTCTCCAAACAAACATTTGAAGACCTCACTGCAACAACAATGCTACAGACTCTAATATATAAATACCTAACAGCAATTAGGTGCAGCTGTCACTAATGATCCAGGTAAGAGACACTACTTCACACTCACAGCCTCTGAACTGACACTTTATCATATTCTGTTACACTTTCCCAACTCTCATTTACTCACCACACATTTCACTCACACTCAGTTTACACTGCCTTACATCAGACATATTTCCCTTCTCCCTCACCTTTTGTGTCCAATCCCTCTCCTTTAGATTGTAAGCTTGAGAGCCTCTCTACCTGTAGGCTACTTTGTATTTAAAGTGAACTACTACTGATTGTGCTCAAGGGCAGAACATTCCTCTCCTTTTGTATAACACAATTATTTCACCTACAACTGTAATGTACCCCAATACTGTACATGTTTGTTTGTGTATGTAATGCATCCCTGTAATGTTCCATTATTTCTTGTATAGCGCTACATAATCTGCTGGCGCTTTATAAATACCTGATAATAATAATAATAATACATTTATGACCTTAAAAACAACATGAATACCATGATATAAAATAATATACATAATAGGTGTTAGACCATTTTAGGGAAGTCAGGTAGACATCTTGTTTAAAGTGTATTATAGGCATATTGACATAGAATGAGTAATGCTTTTGTTTTAATACTTAGTGTAGAAGGTGTAGGGAATTATTTTTGTTTTATTTTTTGTTTTGTTTTGTTTATATGTTGGTTAATATTTTAATCTGAGTAACATAAATATGTTGATTTTTCAGTTATAACCTATATGGTTTTGTGTTCAAACCTATTAGGTGTGAGATGAATGCCAAAAGAGAATATAATTCTCAGGAGAATAATGGCAGTATTTGCCTCTCCAATATTTGGGATACCAACACCACTGTCAATAGCTTTGATTATGCCAAGTAAGTTTTATTTTTTAACTACCGAAGATGTGCTGTTTAGATCTGGGACTTCTCTGCTGATAATATTACTTCAAGGAAAAAATAATGTCCCAGAGACAAAAGGAAGATGGAAGATTCAAGATCCTGTCACAACCTATCACAAAGACACTACCGACATCCCTGAAGGAAGGATAGTGCAGTTATGCAAGTGGATCATCAAAAGGGGTACATTCATGTTACAGAGCCAGGGACTCACGTCATTTCACGGTGGCTACAGCATGAGAAGAGACCACAACAGTTTCCTATGTTAACAACATTTCTCCTAAACTCAACACCCTTTACTTGCATGTGCATATACTAAGAAAATGGACTTGTGTCGTTGCAAGGTGATAACAGTTTATGAAAACATCACCACTTATTTAGCAGGCCCCTGTGGCAAAAGAAAAAAAACTGTTCCATTAATACGAAAGTGTATACGTGCCTTTGCCCTCATAACAAACGTTTGTACAAGAAGGTGTCACTTCAGTTTCAAGACATACAAAATGGACTGTTGGATGTACAGATCTTGTCTTACATAAGGATACCAAGCTTCCAGATGCCAGCACCAGTGTCAAACAGCATAATTAATGCTATTGGCTAGTCGGTTAATCTTTGCTAAATTAAACTTCATCTCACGGAACACATTACCATGGGTTATAGCATGATACTGTACATAATACTTTGTAGTAATGCATAGGCTGTCTAGTCTGATCATGGGAATAATACATAAGCAAGACACATAACGTGTGGCCATTGGCAAAAAGCTTTCATGGCTACAAAGCGGGGGACTGTTACAGTTTGGGAAATTGCTTATGTTATAGTTCCATTTCTATGCATATATTGTTTGTATGTATGAGCATATTTATGTACTGGTATAATATTCTAGCCATATTAACTAGCCATGAAAAATACAGGAACCTTTGCTTTAATGCCCTGTTTCAGTTACAAAAGCAATAAAGCCTTTTGTTTAGCATTCTCTGTTTACATGAACAAACACCTCAAAGAAAGTCAGGGATGGTAAACAAGGGGGGTTATTTCCCCAGGCTTACTCCCATTCAATAGAATCACCAAATGTCTACATGTAAATAGGAGGAGTCTTTGGCTGTTGGGGTGTGGATGTGGTAGATAACAGGTTATCATGATTTATAGCTATCCACCCCCCCCAATAACCCCTATTTACATACGTAAACAGCTAGGACCAATGGTCTTCAGTTTTCCGAATATGGTTAGGGAGGGAAAAATTGAACCAATTGCATTAAAGTAATACTAACAGATGGAGCAAGGTTTTAATATATAGAACAAGATTTAGTCAGAGTCAGAGAGAAGGAGAGGAGAGAGAGGGGAGGATGAGGACAGGAAGCTAGCAGAAACATCCAGACTGTCCCAGACAACCCTATTACAACATCTGAATAAGGTACCTGTATCATGTATGTTTGTATAAGTGTATATTTGTCTTGTAAGTAAATGTTAATTGTTATTGTCTTTAGGAATACGCATTAAATATTGTGTCATTTAATGTTTTTCAGCTGATCTAATAAAAAATTGTGTATTTTGAAACCAACAGAAATTGTATGAGTCTTATTACATTGGGTTATTTATCATTTTCTCATCTATATGTGTATGTATGCAATATTTTAGGCTAGAACCTAGTCAATTCTGCCTATTAATATAATATAGAAATATCTAATCCCATAGCTACAAATTGTATATTGTAAACCCCTTTTTAGCTAAATAATAAGCCAGATTTCATATAGTTATGTCTTGCATGGTCAAGAAGCATAAAATATATATTTCTGGATTAGTTAGAATTGAATTGTTAATTCCTCAATGAGCCATAAAAAGCTGTGTAAATAAACAGATATATTTTATGGACGTAGCTACTTGTCACTCTGGGATGAAATCAGAAAATATTGCATAGATATACATATATATATTTGCACTTTACAAGTCAGATTAAGGAACTAAAGTTCCTCATATTAAATAACCTTTAAGATTAAACATATAATATTTGTACTCTCATATCATTTTGTAGAGTTATCATTTTTACACTTTATTATTTTTAAGACCCACAACTCAGTTTTACAAACTTTGCCTCCTATGGAGGTGATGAAGTAAGTTTGTGCTTGATTTTTCTTCTATGATAAGCGCTTCTCAGCATATTGAAGCCCAATTCCTCTCAGAGTACAGTGTTTGTCAGAGGGATGTGAAGAGAGTATCGCCTATTGATTTTATGGTATATACTCATGGGAAATCTTTTCAAGGGTTCTCTGTTATTGGTCGTAGGGATTCATCTCCTACCTCCCTTTTCAGATTGACGATATACGCTTATATACCATTACCTCTGCTGATCATGTTTTAGGATGTTTTAGGATGTCATTTCAGGATGTTTGTTGGCACCAAAAATGTTTCTACTTCATTTTGCGTCATGCGCCATACTTGGTGCCCAAAAATGTGGTTTTATTTTACCCCACTTCCTATATGCTTCTTGCCTTCTTTATGTTCAGAGGGCTATGCTGTTTGCATATTTTCCCATTCCTAAAACTGCTATATGAGGAAATTGAATATTTTGTCTAAATGTTATTTTTTCTTTTACATTTTGCCCTGACCCTCATCCCAATGGGGGTTGCTCCCTCTTTATAACATCACTGACACAAATGTACTTAAACAATGCAGATATAAATATAATAGTTTATATTTGTTTAATGAGTGATCTATTCTAAAATCAGCATAATATCTATTTTACTCACCTAACACATATGAGTTCATGCTGATAACAGGCTCCAATGTCTGTGCTCAGGAAGAAGGTTCCCTTATTCACTCCAGTTACATCAATACCTGATACCTCTCAGTGCTCTGGCCGTGTCTGTAAAAAGTATATTAAATGGTTTAGACAAATAATAATAAATAATGGCTCTGATTAACTGTACGTATGGTATAATTAAAGGCACATGTAACAAGTCATGTGATACAGATCAGCTGATTAGGTTATTACATATGTGATGTTGATTCCCCACAAGCATTTAGTAGAGTTAACACTGTGTGTGTTATAATTGCCCCTTAAAGGGATATTAAAGTCCAAATTAATCTTTCATGATTCAGATAGGGCATGTAATTTTAAACAACTTTCTCATTTACTTTAATCATCAAATTTGCTTTGTTCTCTTGGTATTCTTAGTTGAAAGCTAATCCTAGGAGGCTGCCTCTTATCTAAATGCATTTGACATTTGTTCACAGCTAGAGGGTGTTAGTTCATGTGTTTCATATAAATAACATTGTACTCATGCACGTGGAGGTATTTAAGAGTCATCACAAATTGCCTGAAATGCCAGTCAGTCAAAAGATCTGAGATAAGGAGGCAGCCTGCAGAAGCTTAGATACAAGGTAATTACAGAGGTAAAAAGTATATTTCTATAACAGTGTTGGTTATGCAAAACTAGGGAATAGTAAATAAAGGGATGATCTATTTTATCAAACAATAACATGTTGGGTGTTTACTATCACTTTAAATATGAATCTTCCCAGATCTATACAACATAATGGTAGAAAATCTATTTATGAGTGAGGCCATAGCACAACTTTACAAATATATTATAATCTTTGTTTTCTGTCATTTATATGAAACAATATTTTCTCCTGAAATAAATGTTAAATATAATTTGTTTAAATATAAGTTAAATTGGATACTGCAGTATTGGTATTGTACTTCCTACTGATTCTCACTGTCAGACATTTTGTATTTGTCATGTGCTCCACCCCCCATCCTTTAACTTCTCTTGGTCAATACTGTGCTGTCTTAAATCACACTGCAATTGGGTATGAGAGAGGGGCACTAAAATGTTCATTTCAATTGCTATCTTAGATATAGAAAAGAAAAGGAAGTGTTTGTGTTTACATAGAGTGATAATATGATGAGATGTTTTTTCAACAAGTTCAGTCCATTTAAAAGGACCATAACATATAGAATTACAAAACCACGGGTGCATAATAAAAATACAATGCAATAAAACTTACTCTGAAATTTAAAAGAGCAATAGAATGTTTTCTGATAAATGTAGTTCTGCACTTGTACCATGTGACAGCTATCAGCCAATAACAGACTCATGTTTTTATATAATGTGAACTCCTGCATATGCTAAGTAGGAGCCGCTGCCTCAGGTCATTTAAAAGGCTGTGTACAATTTAATAATGAAAATAAATTACAAACAGCAAACAGTTATTTTACATAAAACTAAACCTAAAGGTGAAATTTCCCATACACTTTATACAATTTTATACACCGGTAAAACAAGTCATTAGAAACACATTAAAGGGACAGCAAAGTCACAATTACACTTTTATTATTCAAATAAAATCAACTTTCCAATTTTCATCTATTATCAAATCTGCTTTATTAACTTGAAGACCTTTGTGACAAAGCATATAATGCACTATGGTGCGCTAGCTGCTGATTAGTGGCACATACAAGCCTCTTGTCATTGGCTCACCTTATGTGCTAAGCTAGCTCCCAGTAGTGCATTGCTGCTGCTTCAATAAAAATATATCTAGAGAATTAAGCAAATATCATAATAGAAGTAAATTGGAAAGTTGTTTAAAATTATATGTTCTATTTAAATAATGAAAAACATTTGGAGTTTCTTGTTCTTTTATGTGAAAACCAAATTTACAGGACACTGTCCCTTTAAGTCTGTGATCATGTGACACAAACAACAGCAGCTGAAGGTGCAGAATACACTCACTAAGGTCTTTACTAACAACAAGAATCAGTCACAGATCAGTGGGATAAACATTCTGATGATAAACAGGTGCAGCTAATAGAAATAAGAAATGTATTATAAAATAACCTCGTTAGAAATAAAATAATATGCAGATCACAAGACAATTATGATTAGATCAGTATATGTGATGAGACTGATAGGATCTTTTCCAGATAAGCCCCGCCACTAATGCAGAAAGTGCACGCGCGAAAAGTTAAGCCCGGCCACTTTTGACAGCTCCAATTTAATGCACGCAACTATTATATTGCTACAAGAATCTCCATGCAACCCTGGGGTTATTGACACATATCTCGTCTGCAGGCAAAACTAATGTCGCCCAGTACACAAAGCGTTAACTCCTTATCTGACAGTACTGCAATGATTAGCAGGTACTGCAATGATTAGCAGATCCCTATGGCAGCTAATGGGTTAAAGTGTCAAGATCTTATTTCCCAGTCTTTCCCCACTTACCCTTAGCATGCTGGCTGCTGTCACTGGGTCCCCAGATGTCACCTTGCACACAGCTGTGTGACCATGCATGCAATCACGGCTCAGGCTCCTGCCTGCCCATACCAGGACTCAACACTCACTAAATCCTCAGTGAAAAAGGGATCCGACCATAGAAGGAGTCTGAGCTTTCTTTGGTCTCACACTCTCCCGGTGCAGAACCTTACTCCAACTTAATCTTTACTCTCCAGATTGTGATACAAACACAAAGTAACAAACCCCAAACATGTGAAAAATAAAATAATAAAACTTTGCGCCAGGGATCCAAGACAAGAGTTGAAGTAACACGAAATGTATTGCTGGTTATAAGTCAGGCTTCCTATCCTGTCTTGAAATTTATACGTCTGTGTCTGTTTTTAAAATACAAATAATTATATTAATAATAAAAATTCACTCTCGAAAAACTGTAAGCAGCAATGCACTCTGGGCGCTAGCTAATAATCTTTTTTGGGTGGCAGGGGTTAACTTTTTGGTGGGGTTTATCTGGAAAAGATCCGACTGATACAACAGGGCCATAAGCTGAGTGATATTTATTACTGGAGCAAATAGCAGCTTCACACTAATATTAAATGAAAATGGTTTATCTGGGCTCTACAGTTAACTATAAAGCTATAGGGAAATACAGGTTTCTAATTGGCTGATACTTAAAAATATATTACTCATTGGATAACAGGAACAACCCCCACAAATGTAGTATTGGGCAGACCTCCTCAAGCTTGAAAACTGCTATAAATCATTAAGTATTAAATTAGCTTTTTTAATCAAAGAGCTAAAAATAAATTCATCAGCACAGCATGGAACTTATAGAAAACAAATTAAATAAGTACAGTTTAGTTTTTTTTATATGAACTCAGTTTCTTATATGAAGTGAAATATTTATCATAACAAAATACAGAACACTATTTTCTCATCATTATATAAAACACAACAGTGTGAGGCTGTTAATAAAGATTTATGTCAGGTTTAGCAGAAGCTCTGTAAGTATGAAGTCTCTCTGGTTCCTCCTGTGATATCACTGAGTGTTACACAGATATTTATACTAATGTGGGAGTGTCACCTTTCTCTGTGTGACTCACATGAGTACAACTTGTCAGTTGGGAGACAATGAGAGGGTCACACCTGGACTTTTGTTCTCATATAGATGTCTATTGTCCCCTCTGGTGTCACATGAGTCCCTGTCTCCCCCTCAGGGTGTGATTATCATATGGATAAGGAAGGAGGAAACAAACTGTTTATTTAAATGTGAGAGATTTTCTGTTGTGTCCTAAAATATCTCAGGATACAGCATTATATTATGTTTTTATTTGATGGGAATTGTTATTTTAACAGAACTTAGTTGCAATCAGATGTATAATATTAACCTGTTATTAGATACATATGAGATACATATATAGGAGCAGCAATACACTACTGGGAGCTAGCTGAACACATCTAGTTATCTAATCACAAGAGATAAATGTGTGCAGGCACCAATCAGCAGCGAGCTCCCATTAGTGTAGGATATGTGCATATTCTTTTTAAACAAGGGATACAAAAAAAACAAAGCACATCCAAAATAAGTTAATTTAAAGTGTCTTAAAAAGAAATGCTCTATCTGCATTATGCATGTTTAAAGGGACACTCAAGTCAAAATAAACTTTTATGATTCAGAAAGAACCTGCAGTTTATAGACACTTTACTTCCATTATCAAATTTTGCACAATATTTTTATATACACCTTCTGGGGAACAAAATGCTACCGAGCATGTGCACAAGCTCACAGTGTATACATATACTAGTCTGGATTGGTTGATGTCTGTCACATGGTAGGGGGCCTGGAAAATGGGAGAAAAAATAAATTTGTCCGAAAAAATCTCTACTGCTTATTTGAAATTCAGAGTAGGTGTAATTGTCTTTTTATTGTGCACTTGTTAATTATGCAGTTCCACTGCATTGAGTGGTCCTTTCATTTTGACTTTGTGTGTGTGTATATATATATATATATATATATATACACACACCCACATAATATATACGCACATATACAAAGATACACATATGTACAAAAACACATGCACATATACACACATGCTTACACACATACACATATAAACACACATACACAGTCCCACACACAAATATAAACACACACACACAAATATAAACACATACACATTCACAAACACAAATATAAACACACATACAAAGTCACATACACGTAACATTATGCTCCCTTTACAATGACAACTCAACCCTCCTCAGCAGAGTCATCCCAATTCCACTAATCTAATGAAGTAGAATCCCAGGCATCCAACTTTGGCCTAGATAACGAGTGGAGCGCAAATTTGCGCTTTTGTGACTAATACCAGCATTCGCAAATTACAAATTAGGTGCAATGCGAACGCAACCTCCCATTCACATTGCCTGGAAGCCTTGTGCTCACAAGAGTGACCTTCCATAGGCTCCAATGGGAGCCTTGTTCTGATGCCATGAGAAACAGCAAAGAACCTAGCACAGTGTAGGGGGTAATTCCCACAGTGTTGGGCAGCACATTAAAAATATTCCTATTACCAACGGTACTTGGCAGGGCTGTCCCTTGTCTCCCTTGCTATTTGCTTTAGCGATAGAGCTCTTAGCAGCACAAATCAAGAGTGACAACAAGGTTGAGGGAATCACATTGCATGGCACGATACATAAGATTGCACTGTTTGCCGACGACACTACGATCTTCTCCACCAAGCCACTACAGACTATACCTAGATTGCTAGATATCCTTGAGACATTTAGCAACCTCTCTTATTACAAATCGAATCATAACAAAACTGAAATCTTTACTAGAGGGTAGACCTACCTAAATATTTACACTATAAATACAATTTTATAGAAAAATAAAACCATATAACACATTTAGGAATTAAATTATCAAGTGATATTCCCCAAATTAAAAACGCAAATTACCGCCCCTTGCTAACTGAGCTGAGAACACTTAAGCAAATATGGCACTCAAACTCCATTTCCTGGCTGGGATGCATTGCAGCCCTTAAAATGAGCTATCTTCCTAAACTGACCTATTTATTCCAGCACCTCCCAATTCGAGTACCCAAACAAATGTTGTTACAGTTCCAAAGTGAATATATGAAGTACATATGGCAGGGGAAACCTCCACATATAGCCCACAAAATTTTGCAGTACCCTAGACTACATGGAGGGGTTGCCTCTCCATCTATATCTAGATATTTTGAGGCGGCGATGCTCACTCATATTTCTCAATGGGGAGTCAAAGACTTTCATAGTAAATGGAAGGGAATTGAGCAGGCCACACTACCATTTACTTACATGATCTCATTTGGACCCCGCCACATTGCCATAGAAATTTTTCTATCAAAAACCTAATAATTAAAGAATGCCTCTCATCATGGGATCAGATTAGGCATAATAAACTGATAGCTCCTCATCCCTCTCCCATCACTACTTAATCAGGCCTTCTCACAGGCCTTCCTGACTCTCACGCTGCCACATGGACCCGTTTGGGCTTTGAAAGGGTATCAGACCTATGGTCCACCTCTTCACAGGGGCATTTTGTTAAGCTAGACCAAATTAGGGAATCCACACAGGTGCCACCGTATTTGGTTTTTGAATATTCTCGAGTAATTAGCCTATTAACTAGTTGGGGATTTAAGCCCATACCTCCCATTCAGTTAACATTGTGGGAATCTAGATGGTAGCAGGGGTTTAGTCTAGGCAAACCTATGTCAATTCACTATAGTTTAATGGAAGGGGCGTCGCCTATTGATAAAGCTCCACACATATTGAAATGGGAACAAAAATTGAATATATCTGTTCCCACTCAGGTCTGGCAACATACACTCCTATTAACTAAAAAAGCTATCCACTGTATTACCATATATGAGACAAATTTTAAGTTACTCACACACTGGTATTATGTTGCAGCTAGATTAGCTAAAATGTTCCCTACTGCTTCTCCTCAATGCTGGAGAAACTGAGACCACATAGGTGATATGATACAGATTTGGTGGGGTTGCCCGAAACTCAAACCACTTTGGAACACTTGTTTCATTACAATATCCAGACTAGGGATCCCCCTTCCTAAGTCTCCGGAAGTGGCCCTCTTTCATTTAGGTTCCTGCAAACTACCTAAGCACCATGGATACTTATGCATATACCTCTTTTCAGCTATAAAACTTCCATTTCGAGATCATGGAAAAAACTAAACCCCCCCTCCTGGACAGAAATAATTAAAGTTATGGCGTATATTTACTCCATGGAAAAAATGTGTTCTACTCAGACCTGTTTCAAATTATATGAGCCGACTGGCAAACCATGTTCAACACTCATTGGCTACCTATCTTAGGCACCTAAGGAGGCATCCCCCAACCCCCCTGGTCCTTCCTTTCCTCATCAAACTCTTCTTTTGATAATACCACCCTCCCAGAACCCACACCTACCTTATGCAGCAGATTTTTTATCACCCTGTCTGTCCCAGCTTCCCACCCACTTTCCCCCCTTTTTTGTTTTTTTTGGTACAGAATACTTAACCTACTGTGTTAATATATAACTCCTTTATGGAGTTGATATACGTGAGATATAAATGTTATCTACTTATTTTTTGTATGTTGCTTGTTGTCTGTGATGTTGTGTACTTAACAGATACAGTTGTATCCCTAATTTGAAAATCAATAAAATATAAAGGGAAAAAAAAATGGTTTGAGATGCTACAACCAAAAATAAATAAAAATAATAATAATTATATATATATATATATATATATATATATATGGGTATATATATATATATATTTTGAATATTTACGTGTTTGTGTATATACACATACTAACAGACACATATACATATATTATTATTATTATTATTATTATTAAGGAATGTACATTTTTTTTTAGAGAAAATACAGATGAGAATGTATAGACAAACAACCATTTTTATTGATCAGGCAGGGTATTTCTAGACTTCTCTGCAGAGATGTCAAATAAAAGTCGTGAGATGGTACCCCTTTGTACTAAATTCATTGAAGCTAGCTTTCAAGCTACAGTTTTATACCCTGCTAAATTAAAAATATTTACTAAATATGAAACCCTAATATTTGACAATTTTAATGAAGCATCACTATTTCTTTTAACCCCTTCACCCAGTACAACATATATATATACGTTGTGCGGTACTTTGTCTATCATACCGCGCAACGTATATATACAATGTTGATTCAGGAGGCTTCAGCAATCTCGGTTGTTAAGTTACAGCCGAGATCTGGAGCTCCTGAAGCTGCAGGCATCTTCTGCATATGGAGCCGTAGAGTGATCAGTGCTCTGCATCCATATGAGGGCAGATGCCTGATCATTACAGACGGTGACACTGTGTGACAGTGAGGGATGGGGCAGCTATGCTACTGAAAATGTGATCTGGAGGCGTTGGGGGACCCCTAACTAAAAATCACGGGTTGGGGAAGCTGGTTAAAAACTAGCTGTGGGGGGTATTACGTCCCCATTTAAGAGGACTCTTATTATCAAACACCTAGGTAAAAATAATCCAGATATTGCTTGTATCCAAGAGACCCATCTTAATTTACAAGAAATGGAGAAACTTAAGATGAAATGGGTGGGAGATATTATTGCAACCCCCGCAAATCTAGGAAAAAAGGAGTAGCAATACTTTTTAATAAAAACCTTAACTATGAAGTTTGTGAAAAAGTTTTTTATTTGATCTCATTTGGGGGTGAAATGGTGGAAATAAATATACCAAAATGGGCCTAGATCAATACTTTGGGTTGTCTACTAAAAAAGGAAATTTATGCTTACCTGATAAATTGATTCCTTCTACGATATGAGTCCACGGATTTCATCCTTACATGTGGGATATTATCCTCCTGCTAACAGGAAGTGGCAAAGAGCACCACAGCAGAGCTGTATATATAGCTCCTCCTTTCCCCTCCACCCCCAGTCATTCTCTTTGCCTATGCTAGTAATAGGAAGAGGTAAAGTAAAAGAGGTGTTAAAATGATAGTTTTTAGTTTTTTCAATCAAGAAGTTTGTTATTTTAAAATGGTACCGGTGAGTACTATTTTTCTCAGGCAGGATATAGAAGAAGATTTCTGCCTTGAGGTTGATGATCTTAGCAAAAGTCACTGAGATCCATGTTGGTTCCCTCATCGTATCGTAGAAGAAATCAATTTATCAGGTAAGCATAAATTTCCTTTTCTTCTACAAGATACGACGAGTCCACGGATTTCATCCTTACATGTGGGATAGGATACAATACCAAAGCAACAGGACAAGGATAAAAAGGAGGGAAAAGACAGAGACCTAAACAGAAGGCACCACTGCTTGAAAAACTTTCCTCCCAAAAACAGCCTCAGAAGAAGCAAAAGTATCAAATTTGTAAAATTTGGAAAAAGTATGAAGAGACGACCAAGTCGCAGCTTTACAAATCTGTTCAACAGATGCATCATTTTTAAAAGCCCATGTGGAAGCCACAGCCCTAGTAGAATGAGCTGTAATTCTTTCAGGAGGCTGCTGTGCAGCAGTCTCATATGCCAGGCGGGTGATACATTTCAGCCAGAAAGAAAGAGAGATAGCCGTAGCTTTCTGACCCCTACGCTTTAAAGAATAAACAATGAACAATGAAGATGATTGACAGAAATCCTTAGTTGCCTGTAAGTAAAACTTTAAGGCACGGACCACGTCCAAGTTATGTAACAGACACTCCTTGGAAGAAGACACAATGAAGGAACAACAATTTCCTGATTAATATTCTTATTTGAAACAACATTAGGAAGAAATCCAGGTTTGGTACGTAAAACCACCTTATCAGAATGAAAAATTATATAAGGTGAATCACACTGTAATGCTGAAAGCTCTGAAACTCGTCGAGCAGAAGAAATAGCAACCAAAAACAGAACTTTACAAGATAATAACTTTATATCTATGGAATGTAAAGATTCAAACGGAACCCCTTGAAGAACTCAAAGAACTAAATTCAAACTCCAGGGAGGAGTAATAGGTCCAAATACAGCCTTAATTCTGGTTAGAGCCTGACAGAAAGACTGAACATCTGGCACATCTGCCAAACGCTTATGAAACAAAATTGACAACGCTGAAATTTGTCCCTTTAAGGAACTAGCTAATAAGCCTTTCTCCAATCCTTCTTGGAGAAAAGACAGAATCCTAGGAATCCTAACTTTACTCTATGAGTAACCCTTGGATTCACACCAATAAAGATATTTACACCATATCTTATGATAGATTTTTCTAGTGACAGGCATTCTAGGCTGTATCAAAATACTGTTAACAGAATCAGAGAATCCTCGCTTTGATAAAATCAAGCGTTCAATCTCCACGCAGTCAGCTGCAGAGAAGTTAGATTTGGAAGTTGGAAAGGACCTTGAATGAGAAGGTCTGGTCTCAAAGGAAGTTTCCACGGCGGTAGCGAAGACATGTCCACTAGATCCGCATACCAAGTCCTGCGTGGCCACGCAGGCACTATCAGGATCACCGAAACTCTCTCCTGTTTGATTCGAGCAATCACGCGTGGCAGGAGAGGAAACAGTGGAAACACATAAGCTAGGCTGAACAACCAAGGCACTGCCAAGGCATCTATCAGTTCTGCCTGGGGATCCCTTGACCTGGATCCGTATCTTGGAAGCTTGGCATTCTGCCGAGATGCCATCAGATCCAATTCCGGTTTGCCCCATCGGAGAATCAATGAGGTAAAGATCTCCAGATGGAGTTCCCGCTCCCCCGGATGAAAAGTCTGTCTGCTCAGAAAGTCCGCTTCCCAGTTCTCTACTCCTGGGATGTGGATTGCTGATAGATGACAAAAGTGGGCCTCTGCCCAACGGATTATCTTGGATACCTCTCTCATCGCTAAGGAACTTCTTGTTCCCCCGATGATTGATATAGGCCACAGTCGTGATGTTGTCCGACTGGAATCTGATGAATTTGGCCGAAGCCAACTGAGGCCATGCCTGAAGTGCATTGAATATTGCTCTCAGTTCTAGAATATTGATTGGAAGGGAGTCCAAACACCCTGAGCCTTCAGGGAATTCCAGACTGCACCCCAGCCCAGAAGGCTGGCATCCGTTGTCACTATCACCCAAGAGGGTCTGCGGAAGCAAGTCCCCTGGGACAGTTGATCCAACGACAACCACCAAAGAAGAGAGTCTCTGGTTTCTTGATCTAGATTTATCTGAGGACATAAATCCGCATAATCCCCATTCCACTGTCCGAGCATGCACAGCTGCAGCGGTCTGAGATGAAAGCTAGCAAATGGAATGATGTCCATTGCCGCTACCATTAATCCGATTACCTCCATACACAGAGTCACTGATGGCCGAGGAGTGGACTGAAGTGCTCGGCAAGTATTTAGAATCTTTGATTTTCTGACCTCCGTCAGGAATATCTTCATGGCAACCGAGTCTATCAGAGTTCCCAAGAAAGGAACCCTTGTCTGTGGAACCAGTGAACTCTTCTCTATGTTCACTTTCAAGCCGTGAGTTCTCAGAAAAGACAGCACTGTGTCCATGTGAGATTTTGTCAGATGATATGTTGACGCCTGGATCAGAATATTGTCCAGATAAGGCGCCACCGCTATACGTCGTGGTCTGAGAACTGCCAAAAGAGACCCTAGAACCTTTGTGAAGATTCTGGGTGCTGTTGCCAACCCGAAGGGAAGAGCCACAAACTGATAATGTTTGTCCAAGAAGGCAAACCTTAGAAACTGATGATGATCCTTGTGGATAGGAATATGAAGGTATGCATCCTTCAAGTCCACGGTAGTCATATATTGACCCTCCTGGATCATTGGTAAAATTGTCCATATTGTCTTTATCTGGAAAGATTGAACTCTTAGAAATTTGTTTAGGCACTTGAGGTCTAAGATGGGTCCGAACGTTCCCTCTTTTTTGGGAACCACAAATAGGTTTGACTAAAACCCCCGTCCCTGTTCCAATCTTGGAACTGGACAAATTACTCCCATGGTAAAAAACAGAATTTATGTTTACCTGATAAATTACTTTCTCCAACGGTGTGTCCGGTCCACGGCGTCATCCTTACTTGTGGGATATTCTCTTCCCCAACAGGAAATGGCAAAGAGCCCAGCAAAGCTGGTCACATGATCCCTCCTAGGCTCCGCCTACCCCAGTCATTCGACCGACGTTAAGGAGGAATATTTGCATAGGAGAAACCATATGATACCGTGGTGACTGTAGTTAAAGAAAATAAATTATCAGACCTGATTAAAAAACCAGGGCGGGCCGTGGACCGGACACACCGTTGGAGAAAGTAATTTATCAGGTAAACATAAATTCTGTTTTCTCCAACATAGGTGTGTCCGGTCCACGGCGTCATCCTTACTTGTGGGAACCAATACCAAAGCTTTAGGACACGGATGAAGGGAGGGAGCAAATCAGGTCACCTAAATGGAAGGCACCACGGCTTGCAAAACCTTTCTCCCAAAAATAGCCTCAGAAGAAGCAAAAGTATCAAACTTGTAAAATTTGGTAAAAGTGTGCAGTGAAGACCAAGTCGCTGCCCTACATATCTGATCAACAGAAGCCTCGTTCTTGAAGGCCCATGTGGAAGCCACAGCCCTAGTGGAAGGAGCTGTGATCCTTTCAGGAGGCTGCCGTCCGGCAGTCTCGTAAGCCAATCTGATGATGCTTTTAATCCAAAAAGAGAGAGAGGTAGAAGTTGCTTTTTGACCTCTCCTTTTACCAGAATAAACAACAAACAAGGAAGATGTTTGTCTAAAATCCTTTGTAGCATCTAAATAGAATTTTAGAGCGCGAACAACATCCAAATTGTGCAACAAACGTTCCTTCTTCGAAACTGGTTTCGGACACAGAGAAGGCACGACTATCTCCTGGTTAATGTTTTTGTTAGAAACAACTTTTGGAAGAAAACCAGGTTAGTACGTAAAACCACCTTATCTGCATGGAACACCAGATAAGGAGGAGAACACTGCAGAGCAGATAATTCTGAAACTCTTCTAGCAGAAGAAATTGCAACCAAAAACAAAACTTTCCAAGATAATAACTTAATATCAACGGAATGTAAGGGTTCAAACGGAACCCCCTGAAGAACTGAAAGAACTAAGTTGAGACTCCAAGGAGGAGTCAAAGGTTTGTAAACAGGCTTGATCATCTGGCACAGCTGCCAGCTTTTTGTGAAGTAACACAGACAAGGCAGAAATCTGTCCCATCAAGGAACTTGCAGATAATCCTTTTTCCAATCCTTCTCGAAGGAAGGATAGACTCTTAGGAATCTTAACCTTGTCCCAAGGGAATCCTTTAGATTCACACCAACCGATATATTTTTTCCAAATTTTGTGGTAAATTTTTCTAGTTACAGGCTTTCTGGCCTGAACAAGAGTATCAATAACAGAATCTGAGAACCCTCGCTTTGATAAGATCAAGCGTTCAATCTCCAAGCAGTCAGCTGGAGTGGGACCAGATTCGGATGTTCGAACGGACCTTGAACAAGAAGGTCTCGTCTCAAAGGTAGCTTCCATGGTGGAGCCGATGACATATTCACCAGATCTGCATACCAAGTCCTGCGTGGCCACGCAGGAGCTATCAAGATCACCGACGCCCTCTCCTGATTGATCCTGGCTACCAGCCTGGGGATGAGAGGAAACGGCGGGAATACATAGGCTAGTTTGAAGGTCCAAGGTGCTACTAGTGCATCTACTAGAGTCGCCTTGGGATCCCTGGATCTGGACCCGTAGCAAGGAACCTTGAAGTTCTGACGAGAGGCCATCAGATCCATGTCTGGAATGCCCCACAGTTGAGTGATTTGGGCAAAGAATTCCGGATGGAGTTCCCACTCCCCCGGATGCAATGTCTGACGACTCAGAAAATCCGCTTCCCAATTTTCCACTCCTGGGATGTGGATTGCAGACAGGTGGCAGGAGCGAGTCTCCGCCCATTGAATGATTCTGGTCACTTCTTCCATCGCCAGGGAACTCCTTGTTCCCCCCTGATGGTTGATGTACGCAACAGTCGTCATGTTGTCTGATTGAAACCGTATGAACTTGGCCCTCGCTAGCTGAGGCCAAGCCTTGAGAGCATTGAATATCGCTCTCAGTTCCAGAATATTTATCGGTAGAAGAGATTCTTCCCGAGACCAAAGACCCTGAGCTTTCAGGGATCCCCAGACCGCGCCCCAGCCCATCAGACTGGCGTCGGTCGTGACAATGACCCACTCTGGTCTGCGGGAGGTCACCCCTTGTGACAGGTTGTCCAGGGACAGCCACCAACGGAGTGAGCCTCTGGTCCTCTGATTTACTTGTATCTTCGGAGACAAGTCTGTATAGTCCCCATTCCACTGACTGAGCATACACAGTTGTAATGGTCTTAGATGAATGCGCGCAAAAGGAACTATGTCCATTGCCGCTACCATCAAACCTATCACTTCCATGCACTGCGCTATGGAAGGAAGAGGAACGGAATGAAGTATCCGACAAGAGTTTAGAAGTTTTGTTTTTCTGGTCTCTGTCAGAAAAATCCTCATTTCTAAGGAGTCTATTATTGTTCCCAAGAAGGGAACTCTTGTTGACGGAGATAGAGAACTCTTTTCCACGTTCACTTTCCATCCGTGAGATCTGAGAAAGGCCAGGACTATGTCCGTGTGAGCCTTTGCTTGAGGAAGGGACGACGCTTGAATCAGAATGTCGTCCAAGTAAGGTACTACAGCTATGCCCCTTGGTCTTAGCACCGCCAGAAGGGACCCTAGTACCTTTGAGAAAATCCTTGGAGCAGTGGCTAATCCGAAAGGAAGCGCCACGGACTGGTAATGCTTGTCCAGGAATGCGAACCTTAGGAACCGATGATGTTCCTTGTGGACAGGAATATGTAGATACGCATCCTTTAAATCCACCGTGGTCAAGAATTGACCTTCCTGGATGGAAGGATTGTTCGAATGGTTTCCATTTTGGACGATGGAACCTTGAGAAACTTGTTTAGGATCTTGAGATCTAAGATTGGTCTGAACGTTCCCTCTTTTTTGGGAACTACGAACAGATTGGAGTAGAACCCCATCCCTCGTTCTCTTAATGGAACAGGATGAATCACTTCCAGAAGATAACCTTGGGAGACTATTTCTAGCGCCCAAGGATCCAGAACATCTCTTGCCCAAGCCTGAGTGAAGAGAGAGAGTCTGCCCCCCACCAAATCCGGTCCCGGATCGGGGGCCCGCATCTCATGCTGTCTTGGGAGCAGTGGCAGGTTTCTTGGCCTGCTTTCCTTTGTTCCAGCCTTGCATAGGTCTCCAGGCTGGATTGGCTTGAGAAGTATTACCCTCCTGCTTAGAGGACGTAGCACTTGGGGCTGGTCCGTTTCTGCGAAAGGGACGAAAATTAGGTTTATTTTTGGCCTTGAAAGACCTATCCTGAGGAAGGGCGTGGCCCTTGCCCCCAGTGATATCAGAGATAATCTCTTTCAAGTCAGGGCCAAACAGTGTTTTCCCCTTGAAAGGAATGTCAAGCAATTTGTTCTTGGAAGACGCATCCGCTGACCAAGATTTTAACCAAAGCGCTCTGCGCGCCACAATAGCAAACCCAGAATTTTTCGCCGCTAACCTAGCCAATTGCAAGGTGGCGTCTAGGGTGAAAGAATTAGCCAATTTAAGAGCACGAATTCTGTCCATAATCTCCTCATAAGAAGAAGAATTACTAATAATCGCCTTTTCTAGCTCATCGAACCAGAAACACGCGGCTGTAGTGACAGGGACAATGCATGCAATTGGTTGTAGAAGGTAACCTTGCTGAACAAACATCTTTTTTAGCAAACCTTCTAATTTTTTATCCATAGGATCTTGGAAAGCACAACTATCTTCTATGGGTATAGTGGCGCGCTTGTTTAGAGTAGAAACCGCCCCCTCGACCTTGGGGACTGTCTGCCATAAGTCCTTTCTGGGGTCGACTATAGGAAACAATTTTTTAAATATGGGGGGAGGTACGAAAGGTATACCGGGCCTGTCCCATTCTTTATTAACAATGTACGCCACCCGCTTGGATATAGGAAAAGCTTCGGGGGGCCCCGGGGCCTCTAGGAACTTGTCCATTTTACATAGTGTTTCTGGAATGACCAGATAATCACAATCATCCAAATTGGATAACACCTCCTTAAGCAGAGCGCGGAGATGTTCCAACTTAAATTTAAAAGTAATCACATCAGGTTCAGCTTGTTGAGAAATTTTTCCTGAATCTGAAATTTCTCCCTCAGACAAAACCTCCCTGGCCCCCTCAGACTGGTGTAGGGGCCCTTCAGAAACAATATCATCAGCGTCCTCATGCTCTTCAGTATATTCTAAAACAGAGCAGTCGCGCGTTCGCTGATAAGTGGGCATATTGGCTAAAATGTTTTGATAGAATTATCCATTACAGCCGTTAATTGTTGCATAGTAAGGAGTATTGGCGCGCTAGATGTACTAGGGGCCTCCTGTATGGGCAAGACTGGTGTAGACGAAGGAGGGGATGATGCAGTACCATGCTTACTCCCCTCACTTGAGGAATCATCTTGGGCATCATTTTTACTAAATTTTTTATGACATAAATCACATCTATTTAAATGAGAAGGAACCTTGGCTTCCCCACAGTCAGAACACAATCTATCTGGTAGTTCAGACATGTTAAACAGGCATAAACTTGATAACAAAGCACAAAAAACGTTTTAAAATAAAACCGTTACTGTCACTTTAAATTTTAAACTGAACACACTTTATTACTGCAATTGCGAAAAAGTATGAAGGAATTGTTCAAAATTCACCAAAATTTCACCACAGTGTCTTAAAGCCTTAAAAGTATTGCACACCAAATTTGGAAGCTTTAACCCTTAAAATAACGGAACCGGAGCCGTTTTTATATTTAACCCCTTTACAGTCCCTGGAATCTGCTTTGCTGAGACCCAACCAAGCCCAAAGGGGAATACGATACCAAATGATGCCTTCAGAAAGACTTTTCTATGTATCAGAGCTCCACACACATGCAGCTGCATGCCATGCTGTTCTCAAAAACAAGTGCGCCATACCGGCGCGAAAATGAGGCTCTGACTATGATTAGGGAAAGCCCCTATAGAATAAAGTGTCTAAAACAGTGCCTGCCGATATGATTTTACAAAAAATACCCAGATTAAATGATTCCTCAAGGCTAAATATGTGTAAATATGATCGATTTAGCCCAGAAAATGTCTACAGTCTTAATAAACCCTTGTGAAGCCCTTATTTACTGTCTGAATAAAAATGGCTTACCGGATCCCATAGGGAAAATGACAGCTTCCAGCATTACATCGTCTTGTTAGAATGTGTCATACCTCAAGCAGCAAAAGACTGCTCACTGTTCCCCCAACTGAAGTTAATTCCTCTCAACAGTCCTGTGTGGAACAGCCATGGATTTTAGTAACGGTTGCTAAAATCATTTTCCTCATACAAACAGAAATCTTCATCTCTTTTCTGTTTCAGAGTAAATAGTACATACCAGCACTATTTTAAAATAACAAACTCTTGATTGAATAATAAAAACTACAGTTAAACACTAAAAAACTCTAAGCCATCTCCGTGGAGATGTTGCCTGTACAACGGCAAAGAGAATGACTGGGGTAGGCGGAGCCTAGGAGGGATCATGTGACCAGCTTTGCTGGGCTCTTTGCCATTTCCTGTTGGGGAAGAGAATATCCCACAAGTAAGGATGACGCCGTGGACCGGACACACCTATGTTGGAGAAAGGTCTTTTACACAGCGTAAGAACGCCTCTCTTTTTATCTGGTTTGCAGATCATTTTGAAAGATGAAATCTCCCTCTTGGGAGACAGCCCTTGAATTCCAATTGATAACCATGGGTCACTATTTCTAGTGCCCAGGGGTCCTGAACGTCTCTTGCCCAAGCCTGAGCAAAGAAAGAAAGTCTGCCCCCTACTAGATCTGGTCCCGGATTGGGGGCCGCCCCTTCATGCTGTCATAGGAGCAGCAGCGGGCTTCTTGGATTGTTTACCCTTATTCAAGTTCTGGTTGGGTCTCCAGACTGACTTAGATTGGGTAAAATTTCCTTCCTGCTTTGTAGAAGAAGAGGAAGCGGGGGGTCCTCCTTTAAAGTTCCGAAAGGAACGAAAATTATTTTGTTTACCCCTCATCTTAACAGACTTATCCTGAGGTAGGGCATGTACTTTACCTCTTGTAATGTCAGAAATTATTTCCTTCAATTCAGGCCCAAAAAGGGTTTTACCTTTAAAAGGAATAGCTAAAAGCTTATATTTTGATGAGACATTAGCAGACCAAGATTTGAGCCACAACGCTCTACGTGCTAGGATAGCAAATCCAGCATTCTTTGCCGCTAACTTAGCAATTTGAAAAGCGGCGTCAGTAATAAAAGAATTAGCTAGCTTGTGAGCCTTAATTCTATCTAAGATGTCATCTAATGACCTTAAGAGACTCTTCTAGAGCCTCAAACCAAAATGCTGCTGCAGTAGTGACTGGAAAAATGCAAGCCATAGGTTGTAAAAGAAACCCCTGATTAATAAATAATTTCTTTAGTAGACCCTCTAATTTCTTATCCATAGGGTCTTTGAAAGCACAACTGTCCTCAATGGGTATAGTTGTACGCTTAGCTAGGGTAGATATAGCTCCCTCCACCTTAGGGACCATTTGCCAAGAGTCCCGAATGGTGTCTGATATAGGAAACATTTTCTTAAAAATAGGAGGGGGAGAGAACGGTACCTGGTCTATCCCATTCCTTTTTAACAATTTCCAAAATTCTTTTAGGAACCGTAAAACCATCAGTGTAAGTAGGCACCTCTAGATATTTGTCCATCTTACACAATTTTTCTGGAGGAATTGTAATAGGGTCACAATCATCCAGTGTTGCTAAAACCTCCCTGAGCAACAGACGGAGGTGTTCAAGTTTAAATTTAAAAGACGTGATGTCCGAATCTGTCTGAGGTAACACATTTCCTGATTCTGAAAGTTCTCCTTCAGACAGCAATTCTGTAACCCCCAAATCAGAGCACTGAGAGGGCACATCGGAAATGGCCAATAAGGCATCAGAGGATTCAGTATTCACATTAATACCTGACCTACTGCGTTTACCCTGCAAAACTGGCAGTTTAGATAATACCTCTGTAAGGGTAGTTGACATAACTGCAGCCATATCTTGCAGAGTAAAGGAATTAGACACACTAGAAGTACTTGGCGTCGCTTGAGTGGGCGTTAAAGGTTGTGACACTTGGGGAGAATTGGATGGCATATCCTGATTCCCTTCAGACTGAGAATCATCCTTAGACACACTTTCATTACCTAAAATATGTTCTTTACAGTGTAAGGCCCTTTCAGTACAAGAAGGACACAATGTAAGAGGGGGTTCCACAATGGTTGCTAAACACATAGAACACTGACTTTCTTCAATGTCAGACATGTTGAACAGACTAGTAATAACCACACAAGTCGTTATTATGTTAATGAAAACAACTTCAGCAAAAACGGGTACTGCGCCTTTAAGTAATAATTTTTTTTTTCCAAATTTGCTTAATGAGTTATTAAACTGCTCAATTTAAATTGCATATATCCTATATAGCAGTCGGATATTGCACCACAAGTAAAAAGGGAAAATTAAACCTCTAATACAGGTTAAATGAAGGCAAAAACGTTATGTACAAAATTATTACAAAAATGCCTCTGCACCTCGCCACAGCTCTGCTGTGGCACCTACCTACCCCAGGGAATTGACAAACGATCCGATATCGCTCTGGAAAATAACCCCTAAGTCTGGGCCCAACCGGAGCTGATTGCTGCTGCTTTCACTTCAGAAACTAACTGCGCATTTGAAGCGTGAAAATTAGGCCCCGCCCATCATAAGCGATGTGCTAACAGCCTCAACAACCACATGGAAAGCGGTTTAACCAGCCATGTGGGTTATATACATAAAACATTAAAAATATAGCCATGTGAACCCCCAGCACAACGCAACATAACCAGCCATAAAAACTCTTTTATATAATAAAAAAAAACATAATTTATGTAAGAACTTACCTGATAAATTCATTTCTTTCATATTGGCAAGAGTCCATGAGCTAGTGACGTATGGGATATACAATCCTACCAGGAGGGGCAAAGTTTCCCAAACCTCAAAATGCCTATAAATACACCCCTCACCACACCCACAATTCAGTTTAACGAATAGCCAAGTAGTGGGGTGATAAAGAAAGGAGTAAAAAGCATCAACAGAGGAATCTGGAAATAATTGTGCTTTATACAAAAAAATTCATAACCACCATAAAAAGGGTGGGCCTCATGGACTCTTGCCAATATGAAAGAAATTAATTTATCAGGTAAGTTCTTACATAAATTATGGTTTTCTTTCTTGTAATTGGCAAGAGTCCATGAGCTAGTGACGTATGGGATATCAAATACCCAAGATGTGGAGCTCCACGCAAGAGTCACTAGAGAGGGAGGGATAAAAATAAACAACAGCCATATGTTGAAAAATTAATCCACAACCCATAATATAAGTTTTTCTTAAAAGAAAAAACTTAAAACATCAGCAGAAGAATCAAACTGAAACACCTGCCTGAAGAACTTTTCTACCAAAAACTGCTTCTGAAGAAGCAAATACATCAAAATGGTAGAATTAAGTAAATGTATGTAAAGAGGACCAGATTGTCGCTTGCAAATTTGATCAACTGAAGCTTCATTCTAAAAAAGCCCACGAAGTGTGAATGATCTAGTAGAATGAGCTGTAATTCTCTGAAGCGGGGCCTAACCCGACTCCAATAAGCTTGAAGAATCAAAAGCTTAATCAACAAACCAAGGAAAACAGAATTTATGCTTACCTGATAAATGTCTTTCTCTTACGGTGTATCCGGTCCACGGCTTCATCCTTACTTGTGGGATATTCTCAATCCCTACAGGAAGTGACAAAGAGAGCGCACAGCAGAGCTGTCCATATAGCTCCCCTCAGGTTCTGCCCCCCCAGTCATTCGACTGACGGTTAGGAGAAAAAGGAGAACCATAGGGTGCAATGGTGACTGTAGTTTACAAAAATAAATTTAAACCTGACTAAATTGCCAGGGTGGGCCGTGGACCGGATACACCGTAAGAGAAAGAAATTTATCAGGTAAGCATAAATTCTGTTTTCTCTTACATTGGTGTATCCGGTCCACGGCTTCATCCTTACTTGTGGGAACCAATACCAAAGCTTTAGGACACGGATGAAGGGAGGGAACAAGTCAGGTAACCTAAACGGAAGGCACCACTGCTTGTAAAACCTTTCTCACAAAAATAGCCTCTGAAGAAGCAAAAGTATTGAATTTGTAAAATTTGGCAAATGTATGCAGTGAAGACCAAGTTGCTGCCTTACAGATCTGTTCAACAGAAGCCTCATTCTTGAAAGCCCATGTGGAAGCCACAGCTCTAGTGGAATGAGCTGTAATACGTTCGGGAGGCTGCCTTCCAGCAGTCTCATAAGCCAAGCGGATGATGCTTTTCAGCCAGAAAGACAGAGAGGTAGCAGTTGCTTTTTGACCTCTCCTCTTGCCAGAATAGACGACAAACAAGGACGATGTTTGTCTGAAGTCTTTAGTTGCTTTTAGATAAAACTTTAAAGCACGAACTACATCAAGGTTGTGTAACAGACGTTCCTTGTTAGAAACTGGATTAGGACATAGAGAAGGAACAACTATTTCCTGGTTAATATTCTTATTGGAAACCACTTTTGGAAGAAAACCAGGTTTGGTACGTAAAACGACCTTATCTGTATGGAACACCAGATAGGGTGAATTACACTGCAAAGCAGACAATTCAGAAACTCTTCTAGCAGAAGAAATAGCTACCAAAAACAAAACTTTCCAAGATAGCAACTTAATATCTATGGAATGTAGGGGTTCAAACGGAACCCCTTGAAGAACTGAAAGAACTAAATTTAGACTCCATGGAGGAGCCACAGGTCTATAGACAGGCTTGATTCTGACTAAAGCCTGTACAAACGCCTGAACATCTGGCACGGCTGCCAGACGCTTGTGTAACAGAACAGACAGAGCAGATATCTGTCCTTTTAAGGAACTAGCTGACAGACCTTTCTCCAATCCTTCTTGGAGAAAAGATAGTAACCTTGGAATCCTAATCTTACTCCATGAGTAACCCTTGGATTCGCACCAACAAAGATATTTCCGCCATATCTTATGGTAAATTTTCCTGGTAACAGGCTTTCTAGCCTGGATCAAAGTATCTATAACTGATTCAGAGAACCCACGCTTAGCTAGAATTAAGCGTTCAATCTCCAAGCAGTCAGTTGAAGAAACTAGGTTTGGATGCTTGAATGGACCTTGGATTAGAAGGTCCTGCCTCAAAGGTAGCTTCCATGGTGGAGCCGATGACATATTCACCAGGTCTGCATACCAAGTCCTGTGTGGCCACGCAGGAGCTATCAGAATTACTGAAGCCTTCTCCTGCTTGATCCTGGCTACTAGCCGAGGGAGAAGAGGAAACGGTGGAAAGACATAAGCTAGATTGAATGACCAAAGCGCCACTAAGGCATCTACCAATGTCGCCTTGGGATCCCTGGACCTGGACCCGTAACGTGGAACTTTGGAGTTCTGTCGTGACGCCATCAGATCCAGAAGGCCCCATAGTTGGGTTAACTGGGCAAAAACCTCCGGGTGAAGTTCCCACTCCCCCGGATGGAAAGTCTGACGACTCAGATAATCCGCCTCCCAGTTGTCCACTCCTGGGATGTGAATTGCTGATAGATGGCAGGAGTGATCCTCTGCCCATTTGATGATCTTGGATACCTCCCTCATCGCCAGGGAACTCTTTGTTCCTCCCTGATGATTGATGTACGCTACAGTCGTGATGTTGTCCGACTGAAATCTGATGAATTTGGCCTCCGCTAGTTGAGGCCAGGCCTGGAGCGCATTGAATATCGCTCTCAATTCCAAAATGTTTATCGGGAGAAAAGATTCTTCCCGAGACCATAGACCCTGAGCTTTCAGGGAGTCCCAGACCGCGCCCCAGCCTAAGAGACTGGCGTCAGTCGTGACAATGATCCACTCTGGTCTGCGGAAACTCATTCCCTGAGACAGGTGATCCTGAGACAACCACCAGAGGAGTGAGTCTCTGGTTTTTTGGTCCATTTGTATTTGGGGAGACAAATCCGCATAATCCCCATTCCACTGTTTGAGCATGCACAGTTGCAGTGGTCTTAGATGAATTCGAGCAAAAGGAACCACGTCCATTGCTGCGACCATTAGTCCTATTACCTCAATGCATTGAGCCACGGAGGGTTGAGGAATGGCATGAAGAACTCGACAAGTGTTCAAAAGTTTTAACTTCCTGACCTCTGTCTGAAAGATTTTCATTTCTACCGAGTCTATTATTGTTCCCAGGAAGGGAACCCTTGTGAACGGGGACAGAGAACTCTTTTCTACGTTCACCTTCCACCCGTGAGATCTTAGAAAGGCCAGAACAATGTCCGTATGAGCCTTTGCCTTGTGAAAGGACGACGCTTGAATTAAGATGTCGTCTAAGTATGGTGCTACTGCAATGCCCCTTGGTCTTAGCACCGCTAGAAGGGACCCTAGCACCTTTATGAAAATTCTGGGAGCAGTGGCCAATCCGAAGGGAAGAGCCACAAACTGGTAATGCTTGTCCAGAAAGGCGAACCTCAGGAACTGATGGTGATCTTTGTGGATAGGAATATGCAGGTACGCATCCTTTAAATCCACGGTAGTCATATATTGACCCTCCTGGATCATTGGTAAGATTGTCCGAATGGTTTCCATTTTGAATGATGGAACTCTGAGGAATTTGTTTAGGATTTTTAAGTCCAGGATTGGCCTGAAAGTTCCTTCCTTTTTGGGAACTACAAACAGGTTTGAGTAAAAACCCAGTCCTTGTTCTGCTGTTGGAACTGGGTGTATCACTCCCATTTTTAGAAGGTCTTCTACACAACGTAAGAATGCCTGTCTCTTTATCTGGTCTAAAGACAAGCGAGAAATGTGGAACCTTCCCCTTGGAGGAAGGTCCTTGAATTCCAGAAGGTACCCCTGAGTGACAATTTCTAACGCCCAGGGATCCGGCACATCTCTTGCCCAAGCCTGAGCAAAGAGAGAAAGTCTGCCCCCTACTAGATCTGGTCCCGGATCGGGGGCTACCCTTTCATGCTGTCTTGGTAGCAGCAGCAGGCTTCTTGGCCTGTTTGCCCTTGTTCCAGCCTTGCAGGGGTTTCCATGCTGGTTTGGGCTGGGAAGCGTTACCCTCTTGCTTAGTGGCTGAAGAGGTAGAAGCAGCTCCGTTCCTGAAATTGCGAAAGGAACGAAAATTAGACTTGTTTTTAGCTTTGAAAGGTCTATCTTGTGGAAGGGCATGGCCCTTTCCCCCAGTGATATCTGAAATAATCTCTTTCAACTCTGGCTCGAATAGGATCTTACCCTTGAAAGGAATATTAAGTAGTTTTGTTTTGGACGACACATCCGCCGACCAAGATTCTAGCCAAAGCGCTCTGCGCGCCACAATTGCAATACCAGAGTTTTTCGCCGCTAATTTAGCTAACTGAAAAGCGGCATCTGTGATGAAAGAATTAGCCAACTTAAGGGCGTGAATTCTGTCCATGACCTCGTCATAAGAAGTCTCCTTCTGGAGCGAGTTTTCTAGTTCCTCAAACCAAAAAGCCGCTGCAGTGGTTACAGGAATAATGCAAGAAATTGGTTGAAGAAGAAAACCTTGTTGAACAAATATTTTCAAGCAGAAGAGATGACCAAAAGGAAAAATACTTTCCAAGAAAGTAGTTAAATGTCAAAAGAATGCATAGGCTCAATATGGAGGAGCCTGTAAAGCCTTCAAAACCAAATTAAGACTCCAAGGAGAGATTGATTTAATGACAGGCTTAAATACTAACTAAAGCCTGTACAAACAGTGAATATCAGGAAGTTTAGTAATCTTTCTGTGAATAAAACAGAGAGAGCAGAGATTTCTCCCTTCAATGAACTTGCAGACAAAACCTTATCCAAACCATCCTGAAGAAACTGAAAAATTCTTGCAACTCTAAAAGAATGCCAAGAGAATTTATGAGAAGAATACCATAAAATGTAGATCTTCCAAACTCGATAATAAATCTTTCTAGAGACAGATTTACGAGCTTGTAACATAGAATTAATCACTGAGTCAGAGAAACCTCTATGACTTAGCACTAAGCGTTTAATTTCCATACCTTCAAATTTAATGATTTGAGATCCTGATGGAAAAAAACGACCTTGAGACAGTAGGTCCGGCCTTAACGGAAGTGGCCAAAGTTGGCAACTGGACATCCGAACAAGATCCGAATACCAAAACCTGTGGGGCCATGCTGGAGCCACCAGCAACACAAACAATTGTTCCATGATGATTCTGGAAATCACTCTTGGAAGAAAAACCAGAGGTGGAAAAATATAAGCAGGTTGAAAACACCAAGGAAGTGTCAGCGCACCCACTGCTTCCGCCTGAAAAACCCTGAACCTGGACAGGCATCTGGGAAGTCTCTTGTTTAGATGAGAGGCCATCAGATCTATCTGTGGAAGACCCCATATCTTGAATAATCTGCAAAAACACATCTGGATGGAGAAACCACTCCCCAGGATGTAAAGTCTGACAGCTGAGATAATCCGCCTCCCAATGTCTATACCTGGGATATGAACCGCAGAAATTAGACAGGAGCTGGATTCCACCCAAGCAAGTATCCGAGATAGTTCTTCATAGCTTGTGGACTGTGAGTCACACCATGCTGATTGACAAATGCCACTGTATGTGATATTGTCTTATTTGAAAATAAATGAAGAGTTCTCTCTTCAACAAAGGCCAAAACTGAAGAGGCTCTGAAAATAGCACAGAGATCTAAAAAAAAATTGATTGGTAATCTCGCCTCTTGAGATTTCCAAAACCCCTTGTGCTGTCAGAGATCCCCAAACAGCTCCCCAACCTGAAAGACTTGCACCTATAGAGATCATAGTCCAGGTTAGATGAACAAAGAAGCCCCTTGGACTAAACGCTGGTGATTTACCACCACGTCAGAGAGTGTCAAACATTGCGATTTAAGGATATTAATTGTGATATCTTGTATAATCCCAGCACCATGGAGTCAGCAAACAAAGCTGGAGAGGTCTTATGTGAGAACAGGCAAAGGGAAATACATCCAATGCTGCAGTCATGAGACCTAAATTTTCCATGCACATAACCACTGAAGGGAATGACTGAGACTGAAGGTGCCGACATGCTGCAACCACTTTCAAATGTCTCTTGTCTGTTAGAGACAGAGTCATGGACACTGAATCTATCTGGAAACCTAAAAAGGTGACCCTTGTCTGAGGAATCAAGTAACTCTTGGTAAATTGATCCTCCAACCATGTTTCCCGGAGAAACAACACTAGTTGATTCGTGTGAAATTCTGCTGAACGGAATAACTGAGCTAGTACCAAAATATCGTCCAAATAAGGAAACACTGCAATACCCTGCTTTCTGGTTTCCATAAAGCAGGGAACCAAAAACCTTTAAAAAAGATTCTTTGAGCGGTTGCTAATCCAAAAATGGAAAAGCAATGAATTGGTAATGCTTGTCTAGAAAAGAGAATCTAAGGAACTGATAATGATCTGAATGAATCGGAATATGAAGGTATACATCCTGCAATCCATTATGGACGTAAAAGTGTCCTTGCTGAATAAAGGCAGAACAGTCCTTAAGGTCACCAATTGAAAATTCGTACCTTTACATAACGATTCAAAAATTTTCAGATCCAGAATTGGTCTGAATGAAATTTCCTTCTTTGAGACAATGAATAGAATTGAATAAAAACCCCAGACCTTGTCCCTGAAAAGGAACTGGCATGACTACCCCTGAAACTCCAGGTCTGAAACACACTTCAGGAAAGCCTGAGCTTTAACTGGATTTGCTGGGATACGTGAGAGAAAAAAAATCTTCTCACAGGAGGATTTATTTAGAATCCTATTCAAAACCCCTGAGACACAATACTCTGAAACCATTGATTTGGACCGAATTATCTAAAACATTCTTGAAAAAGACCTTAATCTGCCCCCTACCAGCTGAGCTGGAAAGAGAGTTGCACCTTCATGTGGACTTAGGGACTGGCGTTTTGGTTTCTTAAATGGATTGGAATTATTCCATTTAAAGAAGGTTTCAAATTGGAAACAGAATCCATAGGGAAGGATTAGATTGTTGTTCCTTGTTTGAAAAAAAGAACAAACACCATTTAGAAGCTTAATATTTACCCTTAGGTCTCTTATTACCTTGGAAAGAAGAGATAGCAATCTAGACTTAAAAAGTCATATCAGCATTCCAAGATTTAAGCCTCAAAACTCTTGTAGCTAAAAATAGCTAAAGATATAGATCTAACATCAAATTTGATGATATAAAAAAATGGCATCAGAACTGATTAGTATGTTGCAGTAAGCGAACAATACTAGATAAATCAGAATCCAATTCTTGTTGCGCTAAATCTCCAACAAAAAGGTTGAAGCAGCTGCAACAACAGCCAAAGAAAATGCAGGCCTGAGACGACCTGAACATAAATAAGCTTTCCTTAGATAAGATTCAAGTCTCCTATCTAAAAGAACTTAAGTACTAGCTTCCATAGGAATAGAGGTACCTTCAGCAAGAGTAGAAATAGCCCCAACAAGTTGAGGATCTTTCCCCAAAACTCTATAGAAATTGCTGGTAAAAGGATACAATTTATTAAACCTTGAAAAAGGAATAAAATAAGTAACCGGCTAATTCCATTCCTTAGAAATCATAAGAGAAATAGCATCAGAAATGGAAAAAAACCTCTGGAGCAACCACAGGAGGTTTAAAAACAGAATTTACTAGTTCTAATATCAAGAGGACTAGTTTCTATGATATCCAAATAACACTTCTTTAACAAAGAACGAAAATGCTTCATTTTAAATAAATAAGAAGATTTGTTATTGACAATATCTGAGGAAAGATCTTCTGAATCAGATAGATCCTCATCAGAAAAGGATAATTCATTATGTTGTCGGTCATTTGAAAATTCATCAACCTTATGAGAAGTTTTAAAAGACCTTTATATTAATTAGAAGGCAGATAGCAGACAAAGCCTTCTGAATAGAATCAGAAACAAATTCTTTAAATTTCATAGGTATAACATGTACATTAAAAGTTGAAGAAACAACAACAGGAAATGCACTATTAACTGATGGATACAATATCTGCATGTAAAAATGTTATCATACAATGACATTCAGAAATACAATGCACTTAGCTTTAGTAGAACCGACATCAGGCAGTAAAGTTCCAGCAGATACTTCTGAGGCAGGATCAGATTGAGACATCTTGCAAAATGTAAAATAACATATACAGCAAAATTTGTCAATTTCCTTATATGACAGTTTCAGGAATGGGAAAAAAAATGCAAATAGCATAGCCCTCTGACATAGACAAAGGCAAGAGGCAAAAACCATGGGGCAAATAAATAATGAAAAAATTTTAGCGCCAAGAATGATGCACAACGTAACTGGAAATTTTTTTGGCGCCAAGCATGTCCGGAAATGACACACTCGAGTCACTGACGACGCAACCCTGTGTGAACCTCTGCGTCAATTACGACGCCGGAAATGACGAACTTGCGTCAACGGACGTGCCTTTAACGCCAAAAAATTCTCGCGCCAAGAATGACGCAATAAAGTGTAGCATTTGGCGCACCCGCGAGCCTAAGTTAGCCCGCAATTTGAAACAAAGTAGTCAATTGAAAAAAAGACTAAACCCCAGGTAAGAAAAATATTTCTTAATATTAACTTTCCCCAAATATGAAACTGACAGTCTGCAAAAAGGAAATACATGAACCTGACTCATGGCAAATATAAGTACAATACATATATTTAGAACTTTATATAAATGCATAAAGTGCCACACCATAGCTGAGGTGTCTTAAGTAATAAAAACATACTTACCAAAAAGACACCCATCCACATATAGCAGATAGCCAAACCAGTACTGAAACAGTTATCAGTAGAGGTAATGGTATATGAGAGTATATTGTCAATCTGAAAAGGGAGGTAGGAGATGAATCTCTACGACCGATAACAGAGAACCTATGAAATAGACCCCCGTTAGGGAAATCATATTATTCAATAAGTGATTCTCCCTTCACGTCCCTCTGACATTCGCTGTACTCTGAGAGGAATCGGGCTTCAACAATGCTGAGAAGCGCATATCAACGTAGAAACCTTAGCACAAACTTACTTCACCACCTCCATAGGAGGCAAAGTTTGTAAAACTGAATTGTGGGTGTGGTGGGGGGTGTATTTATAGGCATTTTGAGGTTTGGGAAACTTTGCCCCTCCTGGTAGGATTGTATATCCCATACATCACTAGCTCATGGACTCTTGCCAATTACATGAAAGAAACGCTGCCCCAGTGTCTTAACCATGCTGGCTGCAATAAGCCCTGCATCTGTAACAACGATAATTTACACAGGATTTCAGTACCACCCTGATATATAGGTCTACTGCTTACCCCTTCCCAACCTGGGAACTATGTCAGCCAATTCTGATATACCATAGTCTCTTCAGAAATAAATGACTGCACATACCTCAATGCTGCTTGTAGCATGAAAACGTTCCCCACACTGAAGATTCCTCTTGCACTCCTCAGCAACTCTGTGGGAACCAACATGGATCTTAGTGACTTTTGATAAGATCATCAACCTCAAGGCAGAAATCTTCTTCTATATCCTGCCTGAGAAAAATAGTACTCACCGGTACCATTTTAAAATAACAAACTTCTTGATTGAAAAAACTAAAAACTATCATTTTAACACCTCTTTTACTTTACCTCTTCCTATTACTAGCATAGGCAAAGAGAATGACTGGGGGTGGAGGGGAAGGGAGGAGCTATATATACAGCTCTGCTGTGGTGCTCTTTGCCACTTCCTGTTAGCAGGAGGATAATATCCCACATGTAAGGATGAAATCCGTGGACTCGTCATATCTTGTAGAAGAAATAAATATATAGTTTAATAGGTAAAGAAAAAAACAAACAAGGCTCTATTTCTGTTTAAATGGAGTAATGGCAAAAATGCTCTGGTCTTTTGGGGAAGTTTTAGGGGCCAAATTATCAAGCTCCATTCCGCACGAGCCTTCAGGCTGGCCGGAAACCGCAGTTATGAAGCAGCGGTCTAAAGACGATCCAATACGATCGGGCTGATTGATACCCCATGCTAGTGGCCGATTGGCCACGAATCTGCACGGGCGGCATTGCACAAGCAGTTCTGTTGAACTGCTTGTGCAATGTTAAATGCCGTCAGCATTCAGCGATGTCTGTAAGACATGATACGTATCATGTCGGACAGACATTGATAAATTGCCCTTAAAGGGACATGAAACTCAATGTTTTTCTTTCATGATTCAGATAGAGAATAAAATTTTAAACAACTTTCTAATTTACTTCTATTATCTCATTTGTTTCATTCTCTTGGTATCATTTGTTGAATTAGCAGCAATGCACTAATGGTTTCTAACTGAACTTATGGGTAAGCCAATCACAATCAATATATATATGCAGCTACCAATCAACAGCTAGAACCTAGGCTCCTGAGCTTTCCTAGATAAAGCTTTCAGCAAAGGATAACAAGAGAAGGAAGCAAATTAAATACTAGAAGTAAATTGGAAAGTTGTTTAAAATTGTATTCTCTATCTGAATCATGACAGAAAAAAATGTGGGTTTCATGACCCTTTAAAGGGACACTTAACACCTGTCTTCTAATAATCCCTAAAACCTACTTTTTCTTATTAATAAAAATAAAATAATTAGTGCGGTCTATTTTTTCTGTTCCTCTTACCCCAAACTGTTGAAGGAGATTGTTTTGAAGTACAGTGTTGATCCAGTGCTTGATTTCCTATGTAGCTGCCATATTGTAACGCACGTTTCAGGGGCACAGTAGTCACATGCTCATAATGCAGTCACATGACACGCACAGCATCTGCAGCGTGTGAGCTGCAGTCTCTGAAGATACATATTTATTTGTCACAGTGTAAATGAATTAGCTTTCTCCCTCTGTTTATATTCACACACATTATGCAGCACATTTGAAATAAAATGCTTTATAAGCACTGTTTATGTTTTTAATACCCCCACAGTTTTACTTTTACTGCCCACAAGATTTATGCTCTAAGCTAAAAAACGCTGTGTGCAGTTTTCAGGCTCTATTGTCGCAAATCATTTGTAAGCTCCGTGAGGGAGAGAGGGAGGCTCTCAGACACGCTGCAGAAGATTTATGCTTCTTATGACCTCTCGTGCGCTGCTTATGTAAAGCACTTGTACCAGCCAGCGAACTGATCAGTTAGTAATGATCGTCTGTTTTATTTACCAGTGTGATCTGCTCCTGTCACACCCTCTGATGATCACAGACACAGTTCTGCTCTAGTGACTGTGTCTTGGCAGAGGGTGTGACAGGAGCAGTTCACACTGGTAAATAAAACAGATGATCATTACTAACTGATCAGTTAGCTGGTACAACAGCTTTACATAAGCAGTAGAGTTCATGAGAGGCAGAAATCTTCTGCACGGCCACAGAGTATATCCAGCCTGTCTGAGAGCCACCCTCTCCCCCTCCCTCTCCCTCATGATTTACAATAGTGCCTGAAAACGGCAGAGGGCTTTTGCTTAGAGCATAAAACTTGTGGGTAAGAGTAAAACTGTGGGGGGCGTTAAAAACATAAATATTGCTTATAAAGCATTTTATCACAGTTGTGCTGCATAATATGTGTGAATATGAATAGATGGGGAAAGCTTATACATTTATACTATGAGTGACAAATAAATATCTTCAGACACTGCAGCTCACACGCTGCAAACAGATGTGATTCTCTAAGTTATATGTAACAAATAATATGCTGTGTGTGTCATGTGACTGTATCATGAGCATGTGACTACTGTGCCCCTGTAAGGTACGTTCCAATATGGCAGCTTACATAGTACAATCAAGCACTGGATCAACACTGTACTTCAAAACAATCTTCGTCAACAGTTTGGGGTAAGAGGAACAAATAAAATAGACAGCAGTGATTATTTTATTGTTATTAATAAGATAAAAGTAGGTTTTAGCCATTTTCAGCAGGTGTTAAATGTCCCTTTAAGTCTAAAATGCTAATGGATTATATATATACTAGTACTAAAGCCTGTGTACACGGGCCATTTTTTGCAGTACAGCGGTTCCACCCCTTGCTCTCTCCCCCCTCTCTTTTGCTTTCTCTCCCCCCTCTCCTTTGCACTCTCTCTCCCCCCTTTCTTTGGCTCTCTCTGCCCCCTCTTTTGTTCTCTCCCCCTTCTTTGGCTCTCTCCCCACTCTATTTGGCTCTCTCCCCCCTCTTTGGCCCTTCTACCCGCCACTCTTGCTCCCTCTCTGGCTCTGTCTTGCAAACCGTTTGCCTCTCTGGCCACGCCCCCATCGCGGTGTCACCCACCCGAAAATGCCCCTCGCCACGTCCGTTCACTCCCATTGTAGCGCCCGGCCACACCCCTATCTCGAAGATCCCTTCGGCCACGCCCCCTGACTCTCCGCTTCAGCCTTGCTCTGTGCTGAGTGCTGAGTGTCAGGATCCAAACGGCCAGGTATGTTTGTCACGTGCAGTCTCTACTGCGCATGACTGCATCTGACAAACATACTTGGCCATTTATTATATAGGATATTCACATATACATAAACATGACAATAGGAAACAGAGAGATAATAATAAAACACAGACCAGTAAAGTAACAAGAGATATAAAACAAATAACAGACAGAATATAAAACAAAAGACAATACTATCTGAGAATACACAAAACCACAGAGAATGTGACAATCAGCATAAGGTGGTGTGTATTAACCCTTCACTAGCAGAGAGAGCAGCACAGTGTGTATTAACCCTTCACTAGCACAGAGAGCAGCACAGTGTGTATTAACCCTTCACTAGCACAGAGAGCAGCACAGTGTGTATTAACCCTTCACTAGCACAGAGAGCAGCACAGTGTGTATTAACCCTTCACTAGCACAGAGAGCAGCACAGTGTGTATTAACCCTTCACTAGCACAGAGAGAACAGCACAGTGTGTATTAACCCTTCACTAGCACAGAGAGCAGCACAGTGTGTATTAACCCTTCACTAGCACAGAGAGAACAGCACAGTGGGTATTAACCCTTCACTAGTACAGAGTGCAGCACAGTGTGTATTAACCCTTCACTAGCACAGAGAGAACAGCACAGTGTGTATTAACCCTTCACTAACACAGAGAGCAGCACAGTGTGTATTAACCCTTCACTAGCACAGAGAGCAGCACAGTGTGTATTAACCCTTCACTAGCACAGAGAGCAGCACAGTGTGTATTAACCCTTCACTAACACAGAGAGCAGTACAGTGTGTATTAACCCTTCACTAGTACAGAGAGCAGCACAGTGTGTATTAACCCTTCACTAGCACAGAGAGCTGCACAGTGTGTATTAACCCTTCACTAGCACAGAGAGCAGCACAGGGTGTATTAACCCTTCACTAGCAGAGAGCTGCACAGTGTGTATAAACCATTCACTAGCACAGAGCGCAGCACAATGTGTATTAACCCTTCACTAGCACAAAAAGCAGCACAGTGTGTATTAACCCTTCACTAGCACAGAGAGCATCACAGTGTGTATTAACCCTTCACTGGCACAGAGAGCATCACAGTGTGTATTAACCCTTCACTGGCACAGAGAACAGCACAGTGTGTATTAACCCTTTACTGGCACAGAGAACAGCACAGTGTATATTAACCCTTCACTGGCACAGAGAGCAGCACAGTGTGTATTATTAACCCCTTCACTAGAACAGAGAGCTGCACAGTGTGTATTAACCCTTCAGTGGCACAGAGAGCAGCACAGTGTGTATTAACCCTTCACTAGCACAGAGCAGCACAGTGTGTATTAACCTTTCACTAACACAGAGAACAGCACAGTGTGTATTAACCCTTCACTAGCACAGAGAGCTGCACAGTGTGTATTAACCCTTCACTAGCACAGAGCTGCACAGTGTGTATTAATCCTTCACTAGCAAATAAATCTGCACAATGTGTATTAAACCTTCACTAGCACAGAGAGCAGCACGGTGTGTATTAACCCTTCACTAGCACAGAGAGCAGTACAGTGTGTATTAACCCTTCACTAGCACAGAGAGCAGCACAGTGTGTATTAACCCTTCCCTGGCACAGAGAGCTGCACAGTGTGTATTAACCCTTCACTAGCACAAAAAACAGCAGCACAGTGGGTATTAAACCTTCACTAGCACAGAGAGCAGCACATTGTGTATTAACCCTTCACTAGCACAGAGAGCAGTACAGTGTGTATTAACCCTTCACTAGCACAGAGAGCAGCACAGTGTGTATTAACCCTTCCCTGGCACAGAGAGCTGCACAGTGTGTATTAACCCTTTACTAGCACAGAGAGCAGCACAGTGTGTATTAACCCTTCAATAGCAAAGAGAGCAACACAGTGTGTATTAACCCCTTCACTAGCACAGAGAGCAGCACAGTGAGTATTAACCCTTCACTAGCACACAAAAACAGCAGCACAGTGTGTATTAACCCTTCACTAGCACAGAGAGCAGCACAGTGCGTATTAACCCTTCACTAGCACAGAGAGCAGCACCGTGTGTATTAACCCTTCACTAGCACAGAGAGCTGCCCAGTGTGTATTAACCCTTCACTAGCACAGAGAGCAGTACAGTGTATATTAACCCTTCACTAACACAGAGAGCAGCACAGTGTGTATTAACCCTTCACTAGCAGAGAGCAGCACAATGTGTATTAACCCTTCACTAGCACAAAAAACAGCAGCACAGTGTGTATTAACCCTTCACTAGCACAGAGAGCAGCACAGTGGGTATTAACCCTTCACTAGCACAGAGAGCAGCACCGTGTGTATTAACCCTTCACTAGCACAGAGAGCTGCCCAGTGTGTATTAACCCTTCACTAGCACAGTGTGTATTAACCCTTCACTAGCACAGAGAGCAGTACAGTGTATATTAACCCTTCACTAACACAGAGAGCAGCACAATGTGTATTAACCCTTCACTAGCAAAGAGAGCTGCACAGTGTGTATTAACCTTTCACTAGCACAGAGAGCAGCACAGTGTGTATTAACCCTTCACTAGCACAGAAAGCACCAGTGTATATTAACCCTTCACTAGCACAGCGAGCAACAGTGTATATTAATGCTTCACTAGCACAGATAGCAGCACAGTGTGTATTAACCCTTCACTAGCACAGAGAGCTGCACAGTGTGTATTAACCCTTCACTAGCAAAGAGAGCAGCACAGTGTGTATTAACCCTTCACTAGCAAAGAGAGCAGCACAGTGTGTATTAACCCTTCACTAGCACAGAGAGCACCACCGTGTGTATTAACCCTTCACTAGCACAGAGAGCTGCACAGTGGGTAGTAACCCTTCACTAGCACAAAAAACAGCAGCACAGTGGGTATTAACCCTTCACTATCACAGAGAGCAGCACAGTGTGTATTAACCCTTTACTAGCAAAGAGCAGCGCAGTGTGTATTAACCCTTCACTAGCAAAGAGAGCAGCACAGTGTGTATTAACCCTTCACTAGCAAAGAGAGCAGCACAGTGTGTATTAACCCTTCACTAGCACAGAGAGCTGCACAATGTATATTACCCCTCCACTAGCAGAGAGCAGTACAGTGTGTATTAACCATTCACTAGCACAGATAGCAGCACAGTGTGCATTAACCCTTCACTAGCACAGAGATCAGCACAGTGTGCATTAACCCTTCACTAGCACAGAGAGCAGCACAGTGTATATTAACCCTTCACTAGCACAGAGAGCAGCACAGTGTATATTAACCCTTCACTAGCACAGAGATCAGCACAGTGTGCATTAACCCTTCACTAGCACAGAGAGCAGAACAGTGTATATTAACCCTTCACTAGCACAGAGAGCAGCACAGTGTGTATTAACCCTTTACTAGCACAGAGTGGCACTGTGTGTATTAACCCTTCACTAGCACAGAGAGCAGCACAGTGTATATTAACCCTTCACTGGCACATAGAGCAGCACAGTGTGTATTAACCCTTCACTGGCACATAGAGCAGCACAGTGTGTATTACCCCTTCACTGGCACATAGAGCAGCACAGTGTGTATTAACCCTTCACTGACACATAGAGCGGCACAGTGTGTATTAACCCTTCACTGGCACAGAGAGCAGCACAGTGTGTATTAACCCTTCACTAGCAAAGAAAGCTGCAGTGTGTATTAACCCTTCACCAGCACAGAGAGCAGCACAGTGCGTATTAACCCTTCACTAGCACAGAGAGCAGCACCGTGTGTATTAACCCTTCACTAGCACAGAGAGCAGCACCGTGTGTATTAACCCTTCACTAGCACAGAGAGCAGCACCGTGTGTATTAACCCTTCACTAGCACAGAGAGCAGCACAATGTGTATTAACCCTTCACTAGCACAAAAAACAGCAGCACAGTGTGTATTAACCCTTCACTAGCACAGAGAGCAGCACAGTGGGTATTAACCCTTCACTAGCACAGAGAGCAGCACCGTGTGTATTAACCCTTCACTAGCACAGAGAGCTGCCCAGTGTGTATTAACCCTTCACTAGCACAGTGTGTATTAACCCTTCACTAGCACAGAGAGCAGTACAGTGTATATTAACCCTTCACTAACACAGAGAGCAGCACAGTGTGTATTAACCCTTCACTAGCACAGAGAGCAGCACAATGTGTATTAACCCTTCACTAGCAAAGAGAGCAGCACAGTGTGTATTAACCCTTCACTAGCAAAGAGAGCAGCAGTGTGTATTAACCTTTCACTAGCACAGAGAGCAGCACAGTGTGTATTAACCCTTCACTAGCACAGAAAGCACCAGTGTATATTAACCCTTCACTAGCACAGATAGCAGCACAGTGTGTATTAACCCTTCACTAGCACAGCGAGCAACAGTGTATATTAATGCTTCACTAGCACAGATAGCAGCACAGTGTGTATTAACCCTTCACTAGCAAAGAGAGCAGCACAGTGTGTATTAACCCTTCACTAGCACAGAGAGCACCACCGTGTGTATTAACCCTTCACTAGCACAGAGAGCTGCACAGTGGGTAGTAACCCTTCACTAGCACAAAAAACAGCAGCACAGTGGGTATTAACCCTTCACTATCACAGAGAGCAGCACAGTGTGTATTAACCCTTTACTAGCAAAGAGCAGCGCAGTGTGTATTAACCCTTCACTAGCAAAGAGAGCAGCACAGTGTGTATTAACCCTTCACTAGCAAAGAGAGCAGCACAGTGTGTATTAACCCTTCACTAGCACAGAGAGCAGAACAGTGTATATTACCCCTCCACTAGCAGAGAGCAGTACAGTGTGTATTAACCATTCACTAGCACAGATAGCAGCACAGTGTGCATTAACCCTTCACTAGCACAGAGATCAGCACAGTGTGCATTAACCCTTCACTAGCACAGAGAGCAGCACAGTGTATATTAACCCTTCACTAGCACAGAGAGCAGCACAGTGTATATTAACCCTTCACTAGCACAGAGAGCAGCACAGTGTGTATTAACCCTTTACTAGCACAGAGTGGCACTGTGTGTATTAACCCTTCACTAGCACAGAGAGCAGCACAGTGTATATTAACCCTTCACTGGCACATAGAGCAGCACAGTGTGTATTAACCCTTCACTGGCACATAGAGCAGCACAGTGTGTATTAACCCTTCACCAGCACAGAGAGCAGCACAGTGCGTATTAACCCTTCACTAGCACAGAGAGCAGCACCGTGTGTATTAACCCTTCACTAGCACAGAGGGCAGCACCGTGTGTATTAACCCTTCACTAGCACAGAGAGCTGCCCAGTGTGTATTAACCCTTCACTAGCACAGTGTGTATTAACCCTTCACTAGCACAGAGAGCAGTACAGTGTATATTAACCCTTCACTAACACAGAGAGCAGCACAGTGTGTATTAACCCTTCACTAGCAGAGAGCAGCACAATGTGTATTAACCCTTCACTAGCACAAAAAACAGCAGCACAGTGTGTATTAACCCTTCACTAGCACAGAGAGCAGCACAGTGGGTATTAACCCTTCACTAGCACAGAGAGCAGCACCGTGTGTATTAACCCTTCACTAGCACAGAGAGCTGCCCAGTGTGTATTAACCCTTCACTAGCACAGTGTGTATTAACCCTTCACTAGCACAGAGAGCAGTACAGTGTGTATTAACCCTTCACTAGCACAGAGAGCACCACCGTGTGTATTAACCCTTCACTAGCACAGAGAGCTGCACAGTGTGTATTAACCCTTCACTAGCACAAAAAACAGCAGCACAGTGGGTATTAACCCTTCACTATCACAGAGAGCAGCACAGTGTGTATTAACCCTTTACTAGCAAAGAGCAGCGCAGTGTGTATTAACCCTTCACTAGCAAAGAGAGCAGCACAGTGTGTATTAACCCTTCACTAGCAAAGAGAGCAGCACAGTGTGTATTAACCCTTCACTAGCACAGAGAGCAGAACAGTGTATATTACCCCTCCACTAGCAGAGAGCAGTACAGTGTGTATTAACCATTCACTAGCACAGATAGCAGCACAGTGTGCAGTAACCCTTCACTAGCACAGAGATCAGCACAGTGTGCATTAACCCTTCACTAGCACAGAGAGCAGCACAGTGTATATTAACCCTTCACTAGCACAGAGAGCAGCACAGTGTGTATTAACCCTTCACTAGCACAGAGTGGCACTGTGTGTATTAACCCTTCACTAGCACAGAGAGCAGCACAGTGTATATTAACCCTTCACTGGCACATAGAGCAGCACAGTGTGTATTAACCCTTCACTGACACATAGAGCAGCACAGTGTGTATTAACCCTTCACTGACACATAGAGCGGCACAGTGTGTATTAACCCTTCACTGGCACAGAGAGCAGCACAGTGTGTATTAACCCTTCACTAGCAAAGAAAACTGCAGTGTGTATTAACCCTTCACCAGCACAGAGAGCTGCACAGTGTGTATTAACCCTTCACCAGCACAGAGAGCTGCACAGTGTGTATTAACCCTTCACTGGCGCAGAGAGCAGCACAGTGTGTATTAACCTTTCACTAACACAAAGCGTTGAACAGCACTTAGTATCCCATTGCCTGGCACAAGCAGATGAGTAACATGCACTAAAAGGACAACATTTATAAACTTTTTAAGAAGACTAGAAAGTGACTTAAACGTTTAATCACACATAGCCTGACTCACTCACCCAGCACAGCTGCACAGGAAGTAAATGGGAGAACACAGTGTGAGTTCAATACTGGACTACATCTCCCAGAATACATGCTTAGAAGTCACATGTTAATCAGCAGCCAATCAGACAAAAGAAAATATGCAACCATTTCAAAGACTAATTGGATGCTTTTAACATTGTTTAAATCTGCAAATTCATGAAATTTAGTAACTGAGCCCATTGTCACTGTCATATCCTCTACTAGTGCATTGCAGCTACACTATATACATAAAGCTACACAATAGATATTAGCACTTTCACTAGCACTGAGAGAGCTGCACTTTGTATTAACCCCTTCACTAGCACAGAAAGCTTCTCAGTGCTCATATGGTGTTAACTCTTTAAAGGGATAAGAAAGTAAAACTTACATGAGACAGGTAGAGTATGTAATTATAAATAAACACATTTCCAATTTACTTTTATGATTAAATTTGCCTTGTCCTCTTGGTATTCTTTGTTGAAAACTATAGCTAGGTAGGCTCATATGATATTTTCTAAGGCCTTGAAGGCCGCCTCTTTTCTTATTGTAAAAATAATGTTGTGGGTGAAGCGCTGAATCTTAATCTCCAAAGCCTCACTATAAAACTATCCCCTTCCTGGATAGTAACAATTACAATAATAAATTATTAAAAAAAGTGGGCGCTTAAAGCAGGAGATTCAGTAGATATGTAACAAATTATACTTTCCTCTGTGGGGAATAGATCAGACTAAGGGGGATGATATCCAAACTACTGCCGTTCAGAAGTGGAAATAAACAATTCTGATATATTTAATTATTTTTATTTGATATAATTAAATGTTTTAAGAACAATTCAAAGTTTCAAAAACAATAATTAATATCCACTCAAACACTCCTTAAAACAATATAGTAAAAATGGTTATATAACCATTTTTACTATATTGTTTTAAGGAGTGTTTGAGTGTGTGTATGGCTGAAAAAGCAACTATAGTTGGAAGTGAATGTGTATTGTTTTAGAATTGGAATATGAATTATTGTTTTAACCGTGGATATTAATTATTGTTTTTGAAACTTTGAATTGTTCTTAAAACATTTAATTATATCAAATAAAAATAATTAAATATATCAGAATTGTTTATTTCCACTTCTGAACGGCAGTAGTTTGGATATCATCCCCCTTAGTCTGATCTATTCCCCACAGAGGAAAGTATAATTTGTTACATATCTACTGAATCTCCTGCTTTAAGCGCCCACTTTTTTTAATAATTTATCTTTTCTTATTGTATTTTAACAGTTTTTTCACAGCTACACAGTGCTAATTCATATGTGCAATATAGATAACATTGTGCTCACTCCCGTAGATTGGCTAAAATGCAATTCTGCCAAAAGCACTGAGATAGGGGGGCAGTTTACAAAGGCTTAGATACAAGGTTATAACAGAGGTAAAAAGTGTATTAATATAACTGTGTTGGTTATGCAAAACTGGTGAATGGGTAATAAAGGGATTTTTTTTTTAAAACAATAAACTTTCTGGAGTAGACTGTACCTTGAAATTCACTTCTATTTTCAAATGAACTGTTTTTCTTTATATCCTTTGTTGACATCAATATGTAAATACCCTACACTATTGGGGCTAGCTGGGGATTGGTGGGTACACACATATGTGTTTAGCTAACTGCTACTAGTGCATTACTGCTCTGGAACTGATTTTAACTAAGTTATATGTAAGCAATAGGGCATTCATTTCTTATTGTAGTTTTGTGTCCTTTTACTGATCACAGATAAATGCATAGTATTTATTAACCCCTTCAGTAGCACAGGGATTAACACAGAGCTTATTATCACATTACCTGGTACAGACTGCTACATTGTATCTGTGTAACGTGTATATAATCAATTAAAGGGGCAGTGCAGTGTAAAATGGTCTCCATTAGAAGTGTTCCTAATGACTTCTTATACCAGAGGCAGAGTATAAAATGTGTGAGAAATTGTACTTTTAGGTTTATTTTTAATATGTAATAGCTGTTTCTGTTAACTGAACCCACAACCCAATGCAATGGGCTAAGCTTCCAAGGAGAGCAGACCTAATTACCTTATCTCTCTATTTTTTCATTTATAACCCTTCTTGATTATGTAGATTTTTTTTACCAAAATCACAGCAAATAAAATTTTTTTTTTTATTTAAAAGTAGAAAACTATACAAAATATAAAACTGTAGTGACTCTTTAATACTATATAAGGATATCTGTGCATTTGTACAGAGTCCTCAAGTTGTTTTTTCTTTACACCGCACTTTAAAATGAGAAAGCTTATATAGAGTAAGACTAGGGTTGCCCCATTTAGTTCAGACCAAATCCAAACACTCATGCGCCGTGCACAGAACACTATGTATAATAACACAGCACACTATGTATAATAACCCAGGCACAGCACACTATGTATAATAACACAGCACACTATGTATAATAGCACAGCACACTATGTATAATAACACGGCACACTATGTATAATAACACAGCACACTATGTATAATAACACAGCACACTATGTATAATAACACAGCACACTATGTATAATAACACAGCACACTATGTATAATAACATAGCACACTATGTATAATAACACAGCACACTATGTATAATAGCACAGGCACAGCACACTATGTATAATAACACAGCACACTATGTATAATAGCACATAAGCACAAACTCGCACATAGATATTCACACTCTGACACATTCTCTATCTCATACACACTCTGTCATACAATTACACTCACACAGACATACTCTATCTCATACACACACACTGTCACACTCTCACACTAACACACAATCACTCTCACACACACTCTTACACACTAATAGACACACACACACACTCTCACACACACAAATACACTCACTCTTTCACACACAGAATCACAAACATAGATACATACCTACTCTCTCTTACACACTCTCTCTCTCTCGCTCTCTCTCTCTCTCTCTCTCTCTCTCCCTCTCTCTCACACACACTTATGCTCTCTCACACATACACACACACACACTCTCTCACACACACAAATACACTCACTCTTTCACACACAGGCCCCTAGTTATCAAGCCGTCAACCTCAAATACACTGGAATTCCGCAGCCTATTTGTGGCGAGGCTGATTCGCCTAAGTTATCAAGCCCTACACACCGGCAAAAGTAGAATTTAGTGACGTAAGCTTCGATCCACCGGACTCAGTCCGACACAGATCGATTCTTACGTCACTCCAGATGTTCCGCACACAAGTTCGGCACAATCTGACTACTTTTGCTAGTTATAAAAAAACTAGCAGGTACGCTCAGCACTTTTCCAGGCCAGCGTACCTGGTTTTCAATCCGCCGCCCTAGAGGTGGTGGATCCCATAGGAATCAATGGGAGTCTGACCATAGCGAAAGTTCATGTTTGCTGCTGCCAGATATCCCATTAATTCCTATGGGAGATGTCTACACCTAACACCCTAACATGTACCCCGAGTCTAAACACCCCTAATCTGTCCCCCCTACACTGCCGCAACGAATTAAATGTATTACCCCCTAAACCGCCGCTCCCGGAGCCCACCGCCACTCTAATAAACTAATTAACCCCTAAACCGCCGCTCCTGGACCCCGCCGCCACCTATATTAAACGCATTAACCCATAATCTGCCCCCCCTACACCGTCGCCACCTACATAATACCTATTAACCCCTATCCTGCCCCCCCTACACCGCCGCCACCTATAATAAATTTATTAACCCCTATCCTGCCCCCCCTACACCACCGCAACTATAATAAAATTATTAAGCACTAAACCTAAGTGTAACCCTAACCCCTCCCTAACTTAAATATTAATTAAATACATCTAAATATTATAACTCTTAATAACTAAATGAATCCTATTTAAAACTAAATACTTACCTTTAAAATAAACCCTAATATAGCTACAATATAAATAATAATTATATTGTAGCTATTTTAGGATTTATTTTTATTTTACAGGCAAATTTCAATTTATTTTAACTAGGTACAATAGCTATTAAATAGTTATTAACTATTTAATAGCTACCTAGTTAAAATAAAGACAAATTTACCTGTAAAATAAAAACTAACCTAAGTTACAATTACACCTAACAATACACTATCATTAACCAAATTATTCCTATTTAAAACTAAATACTTACCTGTAAAATAAACCCTAAGATACCTACAATGTAATTAATAATTACATTGTAGCTATTTTAGGATTTATATTTATTTTACAGGTAACTTTGTATTAATTTTAGCTAGCTAGAATAGTTATTAAATAGTTATTAACTATTTAATAACTACCTAGCTAAAAGAAATACAAATTTACCTGTAAAATAAATCCTAAGCCAAGTTACAATTAAACCTAACACTACACTATCATTAAATTAATAAAATAAATTACCTCCAAATAACTACAATTAAATACAATTAAATAAACTAACTAAAGTACAAAAAATTAAAAAAACCTAAGTTACAAAAAATAAAAAAAATAAGTTACAAACATTTAAAAAATATTACAACAATTTTAAGCTACTTACACCTAATCTAAGCCCCCTAATAAAATAACAAAGCCCCCCAAAATAAAAAAATGCCCTACCCTATTCTACATTAAAAAGTTAACATCTCTATTACCTTACCAGCCCTTAAAAGGGCCTTTTGCGGGGCATGCCCCAAAGAATTCAGCTCTTGCCTGTAAAAAAAAATACAACCCCCCCAACATTAAAACCCACCACCCACATACCCCTAATCTAACCCAAACCCCCCTTAAATAAACCTAACACTACCCCCCTGAAGATCATCCTACCTTTAGCCGTCTTCAGCCAGCCGACCACCGATGGAACAGAAGAGGAGATCCGCAGCGGCCGAAGTCTTCATCCAAGGGGCGCTGAAGAAGTCTTCCATCCGACTGAAGTCATCATCCAAGGGGCGCTGAAGAAGTCTTCCATCTGATTGAAGTCATCATCCAGGTGGCGTCTTCAATCTTCATCCATCCGGAGCGGAGTGGAGCCATCTTCAGACGAGCCGACGCAGAGCCATCTTCTTCCACTGACGACTGAACGACGAATGACGGTTCCTTTAAGTGACATCATCAAAGATGGCGTCCCTCGAATTCCCATTGGCTGATAGGATTCTATCAGCCAATCGGAATTAGGGTAGGAAAAATATGATTGGCTGATTAAATCAGCCAATCAGATTGAAGTTCAATCTGATTGGCTGATCCAATCAGCCAATCAGATTGAGCTCGCATTCTATTGGCTGTTCCGATCAGCCAATTGAATGCAAGCTCAATCTGATTGGCTGATTGGATCAGCCAATATGATTGAACTTCAATCTGATTGGCTGATTTAACCCCGAGTCCAAACACCCCTAATCTTACACTTATTAAGCCCTAATCTTCCACCCCCGACATCGCCAACACCTACATTATACTTATTAACCCCTAATCTGCCGCCCCTGACATCACTGACACCTACATTATACTTATTAACCCCTAATCTGCCGCCCCTGACATCGCAGACACCTACATTATACTTATTAACCCCTAATCTGCTGCCCCCAACATCGCCGACACCTACATAATGTTATTAACCCCTAATCTCCCGCCCCCAATTTCGCCGCAACCTACCTACACTTATTAACCCCTAATCTGCCGCCCCCAATGTTGCCGCCACTATACTAAATTTATTAACCCCTAAACCTAACCCTAAGTATAACTCTAACACCCACTAACTTTAATGTAATTAAAATAAATCTAAATAAAACATACTATTAATAACTAATTGATTCCTATTTAAAACTAAATACTTACCTTTAAAATAAACCCTAAGATAGCTATAATATAACTAATAATTACATTGTGTCTATCTTAGGTTTTATTTTTATTTTACAGGCAAGTTTGTATTTATTTTAACTAGGTAGACTAGTTACTAAATAGTTATTAACTATTTACTAAGTACCTAGCTAAAATAAATACAAATACAAAATAAAAAAACCCTAGCCTAAAATAAACTTCCAATATCCCTTAAAAGGGCCTTTTGCGGGGCATTGCCCAAAAGAAATCAGCTCTTTTACCTGTAAAAAAATTATCAGCCAATAGGATTGAGCTTGTATTCTATTGGCTGATTGGAACAGCCAATAGAATGCAAGCTCAATCCTATTGGCCGATTGTATCAGCCAATAGGATTGAAGTTCAATCCTATTGGCTGATTGTATCAGTCAATAGGATTTTTTCACCTTTAATTCCGATTGGCTGATAGAATTCTATCAGCAAATCGGAATTCAAGGGACGCCATCTTGGATGACGTCATTTAAAGGAACCTTCATTCTGGAAAAGTCGTTGTAAGAAGAGGATGCTATGCGCCGGATGTCTTGAAGATGGACCCGCTCCACGCCGAATGGATAAAGATAGAAGATGCCGGTTGGATGAAGACTTCTGCCTCTTCATTGAGGATTTCTTCCGGCTTCGTTGAGGATGGATGTCGGGTCTTCAAAAACGGTAAGTGGATCTTCGGGGGTTAGTGTTAGGTTTTTTTTAAGGGTTTATTGGGTGGGTTTTATTTTTAGGTTAGGGTTTGGGCACTGAAAAAGAGCTAAATGCCCTTTTAAGGGCAATGCCCATCCAAATGCCCTTTTTAGGGCAATGGGGATCTTAGGTTTTTTAGTTAGGATTTTTTTGGGGGGTTTGGTTGTGTGGGTGGTGGGTTTTACTGTTGGGGGTTGTTTGTATTTTTTTTTACAGGTAAAAGAGCTGATGTCTTTGGGGCAATGCCCCGCAAAAGGCCCTTTTAAGGGCTATTGGCAGTTTAGTTTAGGCCAGGGTTTGTTTGTTTTTTGGAGAGGGGGCTTTTTTATTTTGATAGGGCTATTAGATTAGGTGTAATTAGTTTAAATATCTGATCATTTCTTTTTTATTTTGTGTAATTTAGTGTTTGTTTTTTTGGTAATTTAGTTGTATTTAATTTAGGTAATTGATTTAATTGTAGTGTAAGGTTAGGTGTTAGTGTAAGACAGGTTAGGTTTTATTTTACAGGTAAATTTGTATTTATTTTAGCTAGGTAGTTAGTAAATACTTAATGACTATTTAGTAACTATTCTACCTAGTTAACATAGATACAAACTTGCCAGTGACATAAAAATAAAACCTAAGCTAGATACAATGTAACTATTAGTTATATTGTAGCTAGGTTAGAGTTTATTTCACAGGTAAGTATTTAGTTTTAAATATGAATTATTTAGTTATTAATAGTAGGTTTTATTTAGATTTATTTTAATTACATTAAAGTTAGTGGGTGTTAGGGTTAGGTTTAGGGGTTAATAACTTTAGTATAGTGGCGGCGACTTTGGGGGCAGAAGATTAGGGTTTAATAAATGTAGGTAGGTGTCAGCGATGTTAGGGGTGGCAGATTAGGGGTTAATAATATTTAACTAGTGTTGCGATGCGGGAGTACGGCGGTTTAGGGGTTAATATGTTTATTATTGTGGTGGCGATGTCTGGAGCGGCAGATTAGGGGTTAATAATTTTATTTTAGTGTTTGCAATGCGGGAGGGCCTCAGTTTAGGGGTTAATAGGTATATTATGGGTGTTAGTGTACTTTTTAGCACTTTAGTTATGAGTTTTATGCTACGGCTTTGTAGTGTAAAACTCATAACTACTGAATTTCAGTTAACGGTATGGATCTTGGTGGTACCACTCACTTTTTAGCCTCCCAGGCAGACTCGTAATACCGGCGCTATGGAAGTCCCATTGAAAAAGGACTTTTTGAAAGTTGCGGTAATTACGTTTCGTTACAGCCAAAAAAGTGTGCGGTGCCCCTAAACCTGCAAGACTCGTAATACCAGAGGAAGTGAAAAAGAGCCTTAACGCTGCTTTTTCACTCATACCGCAAAACTCGTAATCTAGCCGTTGGACATTTCCTGCTCTTCTGGCCCATAAGTTACTTTTGTGTCCTGTATGGGGTTAATGTGCTCCCTCAAGAGTATCAATCATTGTGACCGGTTCATACATCACTTTCTTACTGTCGCCCTGACAGATCCCAGACTGCTCAGTTTATCGTTATATGGGACATCCTTTAATAGTATAAAAAAAGTCACTACTTTAAAAAAAAAAAATTATATTTTAAAATCACATTTATATATGATATTTACTTAAAGGGACATTACACACCTTATTTATTTAGTAATTGTGCTTTGGTTTTTAAGATATTACTTAAATGCTTACATGTTAATACAGATTGTATTGTGATCTCACCTGCCTATGCATATTTTTAAGCTTTATAATATTGTAAGGAAACCACAGCCTACAGAGAGTCAGTTTAAGAGTGGAGCACTATCGTTTGCGCAAGGTGCACAAACATTATTGCGAGATTGCAGTATTTTTTCCACTCAAATCCCTATTACGAGTGGAGCAGTGTTGAGTTACTGCGACTTCAGTTATGCGAGGGTGCGATAAATGACACTCCCTATACTTTCTATGGGCGCCGTTGAGCATAAAACTGTATTCGTATTACAAGTTCATGGTAAACTGTTGCGTTCAAGCGCAATCAATATTATCATTTACCAGAGACCAAAGCTCACATTTCTGCTGGATTATAGTTGAATACTGTTAAAGATGGTTGGCATCAAGTTCACTCATCTCTACCCTGCAGCCTAACTACTTCAAGCTGTTTGGAGACCAACTGGTCTATACCAGCTCTGCAATAGACAAGGCATCTGGGTATCTCTTGCTGAAGATGTAAATTCAGTATCAGGTACCCGGAGTACCGAGTCGCAGGCGAGCAAGAGACTTGCAGAGATGATGACCAGATTGCATAATAAGGTCTCAGTTATGTAGGAGAGGGCTGGTGGTTGTGACAGATTTGATGCAGAAAAAACACCCCTACAACATGTTCTCCAAAGATTTGGGGAGACCTAACGTCATCTTATGGGCCTGTAGATCTCTTTTCCACCTGCCTCACGGTCACCTTCTGCAGAGCAAGATAGATCATATAATTCTCCAAACAGGGAGGAGGAACCTGGTCCTTCAGGTTATGTTTCTAGTGCCATGGTCAATTGAAAACATTTGGATAAAACCTATTCATTGTTTGACAACATATATGTGTTCTGTTTAATTTTACATTTAAGTTTTATTAGAAATAATAGGCAAAAACAGTACTCTTTATTATTGGGTGAGTGGTCAAATGATCACTGCTTACTGATACATATTTAGCACACTTGTCCTAACAATATGCACAATATTTACATTATTATGATGTGTGAATTCATTATTGGTGTGTTTCACTCAAAAAAACATAATGTTTATTAAAAAACTTGATTAAAAAATAGAAAAAGAGGGGGCGTGTCTGAACTGTGATCGGGAACGGTCACATTTTTCTGTGCTCTAGCGGAATGTCTTCTAATCCACCGATTTAAACAGTCATCCAACAGCTTCCCCTTCAATATTGAGTCTAATGCTGGTCCACTACACCGTGGTGTTTCCTATATATTATACAAAGCTGTACTTTTGAAGCTAAAGCAAGAAGTCAGATGATAGAGGCCTAGTGCGGCGGCACCTAATAGGTAGCGCTACCCCCCTCGGATAACTGAGGTACTTAGCCACATTGGGACAAGCTTGCATCTATACCCGAGCCCTTACTAAGCTACCCTCAAAATTCAAGACCCCTAAATAAAGGGCTGATCTTATAGCTCTACACAGATGGAATAAATGAAGAACACACAACATATTACGTCTAAAATGGCCATCGAGGAAGAATCTGACTTTCAGGACATTTTTAATAACAAGTACTGGCACAGGATAGAAGCGCTCTTCCTCAGCCTAATGGAGAAAGCCCCACAGGATCCCCTATTGCTATCATATGTTGCAGCGACTCGGAAGTAAGCAATATGGAGGGGTCCCGCCATCAGGACGAGCACAGAGTAACCATTGGCACTCCCTCAAACAATCTATAGCATGCTAGTGCATCCTATGAGATTCTGAGTAGCTCACAAGCAATAATCTCTAAGGTGGAAGATCTAATAGCACCAGCGACACCTGCATCACTTGGTGTAACAAGCGAGAATCAGCGAACATTGAAATCCTCTCGCCAGCCGAGGCCCTGGGGGATTTTTGGGGCGGGCCCTGAAATACCGAAAAATACACACTGCGCGAGTTCCCAACCATGA